>NC_052479.1:29309654-29391276 GCF_009730915.1 Dioscorea cayenensis subsp. rotundata | reverse complement strand
TTTAATTAAACCAACCAGCTCCTGAAACCAACTCAAACTGAGCACAAAATATATTTGAACCAACTTGGTTCAGCCCAAAACAGCCCAACATCCAAACCAAACCCAAATCAACTTCAACTAATTCTAATCTCAACCAAACCATTCAAGCTCAACTGACACTCAACTCGATTTGATCAAACCCGCACCAGATCATTCAATTCAAACCCAACACTCAATTCTCATCCAAACCCAACTCAATCAAATCACTTTAACTCTGCTTTGATCCAACCAAACCAACTTCTGGCTAACTCAACCAATCCAATCTAACCATCATCATTAACATCTTAATCATCATAATCATCAACTTAATTAACTAAACCAAACCCTAATCTCCCGTGCTGACAAGAATCAGCTATAAGAAACCGAAAATCTCATCTTCATTCAGCAAATTTCATCACACTCAATGATTTTTCAACACAAATCGAAGCACATACATCATCTATAACCATTAAACATACGTTTTCCACTCAACCATCATCTATCTTCATCAACCATCAAATACACATATATACATGCATTACACACTCATTCATCAAAAAATACACCAAGAAAAGCTCTTACTAAACTAAACTATCCCTCCCATGCTCAGCTCCCTCCTAAAGCTATCTCCCATCCCCACCAAATCTCCCATCTTTTCTCTCATTTCTTCATTTTTATTTTATTTATCTCCTCGGTTATCAGACAGACAAAGATGGAGAAGAAGTGAACAACACATCAAGTCTCCAGATTTTTCTCCCTCAATTAACTCTTCAGCCGAAATTCACTTTTTAGTCCCTCGAAAATACATCTTCATCAATAACAGTCCCTGAAAAACTCCCAAATGGTCCTCGAATTATGAAATAGTATTCTCAAAAGGTCCTCTTCTCAAATTATCCAACGGTCCCCAGGTTATAACACAACATTTTTAAAAAGATCCCTTCCATCTTACCTTTCAGTCCCCTCGGTTTCCATAAACATTTCATGTCCATCCTTTTTCATTTATTCTTTAACCCAAAATCTTTATAAAAGTTTTTACACTTAGGTCCTTATTCTTTTCCACTGGGGTTTTCTCAACAAGATTACTCGAGAAAAATTTTATCGCAACCGTAGTAATACCCTAAATATATTTTCCAACAGTGATCCAAAAGGTTCAGTAGTACATGACGCACAAGCCATGTCACATGTTTTTGCCACGTCACTAAAGTTCGTAGATCTAAATCAGAATAAAGTTCAAAGTCATTCAAAATATAATTAATTCTATTGTTTGTCAATGATTATTTGTGTGGTTGTATTAAGAGTAGTTGGACCAATTTCAAGGTAACACCTTTGTTTCTTCTTTGTTGTAAAACCAAGATAAATGTTTTCATCACGCCTGGTTATAAACACAATGCTTTTTCTCGCTATGATGGTTCATGTGTTTTCAATTGTTGTATAGGGTTCTTCTCAAGCTACAAACACACAACAAAAGTTTTCAGCATCTTCGACTGGGTTTTCGAAAATGCATGTAGGCAACAACAATGGAGACAAAGTGCCTTCTAGGTGATAGCTGAGGGACTTACATCAAGTTAGAAGTATGGCCCAGGAAAGTGTCTCAATCCAATAGAAATGCAAAGAAACAACTCTCATAGGGCATATTAATGTAAGGACTCGCATCGGGAGGTCTGCACATCGCATGGAAGTCTTAAATAGGCTTAGTTTTTGAATTAGACTTGTCATATTTTGTTTTGGCTTTAATGTCATCATTACATTTACATATGAGGTTTTTGTCAGTTGTTGGATACCGCAGTACTTGGTATTTGAATATAATTATGTTTAGTTATCAATACAAGTAACTATTTCACCAAAAACTCGCTTTTCGTATGATTGTGTTTTCATGAATGTCATTTTTGAACATTCAACAGCTTGATTTATCGAATGATATATCGTTCCATACATTTACAAACATCTTTACAAGGAAAATCGAATCTACGCTACAACAAAAACCGAAAATCAAGGATAATCAGACAAATAGTCACTAAACTATGAATTATTTCATTTTGGTCACCGAATCTTTAAAAATTTTTTAGCTCATCGAACTTTTGAGCGATGTGGGACAAAAAGCATGCGACATCGCTATTACGTCTAGACTGCTAATCAGTATTCTCCCTAGTGACTTAATTGGAAGTGAAACTAAAGTTTAGTGCCCAAATAGAATTTTTAAGCTCAAAGGACATAATTCTATATTTTAGCGACTATTTCGTGTGGTTTACTCCTATTTAAAATGCAAGGATGGCTGGAATTCAAAGCAAAGCACTTATACGTGTGTGTGTGTGTGTGTGTGTATATATATATATAAATATCGAACTATATTTATTTTATACACATTTCTTTATATACAAAAATCGGTGGATAAAAATCAGCATATATTTCCAAGTGTAGATATACACATATAACACAAACCATGGTTTAGTAACAAAGATTTGAAGATCAAAAAGCTTCAAATACATGAATGTTTACAAGATCTCTCGTACAAGAATAACATGCATGCGGGAATAATTGCATGAGAACATACATATACAAACTTCGTACAAAAATGATGGCCACAAGAGTTTTGGGTTCCACTTCAACCCAAACATACTAGGTATTACTCTTTCTAAGACAATGTTGCCAACTACACAAGAACTACAACAGTGCACGCCAAAAAAAAATAACACTACGCACCTCGAGGTTTTCGGTGATTTAAAAGTCAATACCCCAACACCACTTCGCCGCCCGATTGCTGGTCGTAGGACACCGGTCGCTAGCTAACTCTCTCTCTTCATCCATTCATCTCCTCTAAGAATATGAGGAAAAAGGAGACAAAGTTTCACAGGTCTACACCCCTTTCAAGCATCCCAAAGTTTTCATGCTTTTAACAAAAACAAGCTGGGCCCTGCTAATAGAGGTGGAAGTGTAAAGCGACAATGGAGGTGAAAGGTTGCAGCAGAGACAAAATTAAAAAGGGCTATTAATGATGTATGTTCGCAAGTAAATTGTAAATAAAATTAAAAACAAAAAATCGTTTGGCTGGAGATTGCTACACCTCGTACTTTGTTTTCAATTTCATGTTCGGAACAAAACCTAAAACACGTTCTAAGAACTGCTATTGTTGCAATACTAAGAATATCTCACGCTTCAAAAATAAAACAACAATTTATTAACCCAAGCTTTGTAAACGTTTTTAAAACCTTCCTTCCACCACGAAATCCTTCCTCTTCTACTCATTTCTCTCTCCTTTAAATTTTTTAATTATTTTAATTTTAATTTTCATATCAATAAATATTAATAAATTTTAAAAATATTTTTAAGAAAATTATTTATAAAAATTTATAATTTTGGCTTGATATTTTACAAATTAGTTTATATAGTATAAAAATTATATTTTTAGAAATTATTTTGTGAAAATCATTGTTTGACCCTTGATTTTTATGAACTATGATATAACATATTATATATATATAGAAAAAATATTTGTAAAAATATATTGTTTGAGCTTTTAACTTTTTACTTGATTTTAAAAAAAAAATTATGACTATGTCTCTATATTGCCCTCCTCTACTTTTATTTTTTTAAATAAACCGGATGGATCTAATTTTAATATATATATATATATATATATATATATCTTTTTTAAGGCAAACGCCAAAATATTATTTAGTTTCAAATGGTGCAATTTTTACGAGATATTTTTTATACATACAATACATGTCTATGTTATTAATTTTATTTAATAATTATATCAAGTAAACTAATATGAAAAAAAAAGTTTTATAACAAAAAATATAAAAATATGGATTTGAAAAAATGATTAAAAAAATGTTATAATATTTTTGTGCTGATCAAACATGTTTTTCTTTTACGCATTTTTTTAAAAATACGCAACGTATAGCGTATACAAACACGTTTTTATTTTCAAAAATCGAGAATAAACGAAAACAAAGCAAAAACAAAACAAAAAGTTAAACAAAAAACAAAAATGTAAAAACGAACGATGCTAAACCACCTTTATCGCTTGCATTGCTGCTCGATTCCTATCTTTTCGATTTTAATTTCATGTTTTGAAACAAAATTAAGAAAAACATGTTTGACAATTGCTTTTTATTTCCAAAAATTTTCGATGCTACACTTTCACGTTTTCATAGAAAACAACATTTTTACATGTTTTCAACTTTTTCGAAACGTTTTTCAAAAATCTTCCTCCTCATGAAACCCTTTTCCTCTCTACTCCTCCCTCTCTTTAAATTTAATTAATTTCTCTCTCTTCTTTTAAATTTTAAATTTTAATTTTTAGAAAATATCACTTTCTTTTACAAATTAGTACTAATAATTTAAAAAATATATTTTTAAGAAAAATATCTATAAAAATTTATTATTCGGCCTTGATATTTTACAAATTAGTTTATATAGTATAAAAAAATTTATATTCTAGAAAGTATTTATGAAAATTATTGTTTGAGCCCTTGATTTTTATAAACTAGGATATAACATATAAACCGCTATTTTTTACCTATACAATACCAGTCTATATTATTAATTTTATTTAATAATACAATCAAGTAAACTAATGCTAACTAAAGTTTTATAAAATAACATGAATTTGATAGCATCATAATACTCTTGTTATAATCAACGCAGTTTGATAGCCAGCCTTTTTAAAATACATAATAGTTAGTGTATCGAAACATATTTTTGTTTTTGAAAAATTAGTAAATAAAATGTACGAACAAAGTAAAAACAAAATCAAACTAAAACATGTAAAACCCAGAAAAGCGTGAAAGGTCGCCAATCGTTTTTGTTTTTGTTTTTATTTTGTTTTATTTTTGTTTTGTTATCAATTTTTGAAAATAAAAGTATGTTTGTATACACTAATGTGTATTTTTAAAAATCTACAAACAAAAACATCGTTTGAGTAGCACTAAAATTATTATGATTTTTAACTATAAATTATATTTTTATTTATGAAAGATATATATTAGTTTAGTTGATTATGTCATAGCTTAAACAATAAATTTTTACAAATATTTTTGAAAAATATATTTTTTATGTTATATCCTAATTTTTCATAAATATTTTTAAAAATATATATATTTTTATACTGTATATAAACTAATTTATAATTATTTTTAGACTATTAATATTAATTTGTAAAAATTGATATTTTTCAAAAACTAAAAATTGAAACCAAAGAGAGAGAGAGAGAGAGAGAGAGAGAGAGAGAGGAGCGATTTAATTTTATTTTCAATTTGAAATTTCAATTAAGTTTATTATACTATTAATCTAAATTTAAATTAAATGTGGTGCAAATGTAGAAATCGATAATTAATATCACCGGTTCCTCGTCTTTTATTTTAATTCATACCTTGACCCTCAAGAAGGATTAAAATATTAAATAGTGATTAAAAATCTTAAAAGATCTCTGGCTTGCATCAGTTGAGCGCATAAAACTTTTTAGCTTTCAATGGTCTCGTTTTTGGATATTTTCCTAATAAAACATAAAAGTTATTTTTTTTTAAAATAATATGAAGTATAGCGATCAAAATTATACAAAATAATAAGTGCTACAGGCATCAATAACTTTGCACATAGCCGGAAAAATTGATTATCTAACATGTGTGTTTTTATTTTTATGACACTGAGTTTGAGCAACAAGCCTCATTGAGAATCAGAAACACATTACTATTACTATATATAATGAAACTCGAATTCTATTTTTAAAATGTCTCAGTTTACGCAATGGGCCAATACTACTAAAGTATGAACTTTTACACATGGTTTACTGATTTTTTTTTTTTTCTCTTTTTTATGTTTTCAAATTTACTTTATTATAAAAATAATAATTAATTAAAAATATACTGTTCAAAAGTAAATATAATTTCAAATATGTTTGGGACAAGGAATTATGATACAATACTTATTTCGTAACTGGAATTAATATACTAATGTGCAATTATATTCATCAGTATTTTATATAAACCATAAATTATAAGAACACCTTAATTTTTAGTTATTTGATATTCTTTTAGCCCTTTCTTCCACCCTACTTGATTTGGATCGACCGGACAGCATTGGACACAAATTAAATTTTAATATTTTTCAGACTTCTCAAGTGATCTGTGGCTCACGACTGGCCACACCCACCCCTTCCACCGATAGAATGTGGCACCCATCGCTAAAAAATCCTTTTAACCGAAACCGACGCCTCTCAAAACCAAATCAAACTTACAAATCACATTTTTACAACTTCACACCAACTATGGTTCAAATACATAAATATCATGAATACACATCTCAAATTTATGCGGTACAACCGCTACAAGATCACAACAACAATAAATAAAAGAAGCGAAGACGGGACCCACCGCATCCTCGGACTCAACCCCGACTAGCTCTATAGTCGAATCGAGTGATCTACTGTGGTCCCTCGCCTCCTCGCAACTACAAAGACATTCTGGCCCATGGTCTCAGAGCGTTTAATAATTTCAAATACTTAAATACAAAGATATATAAAGTATATAAATACCAACTTCTCAAATAATTTTTCCAACTTTTCCAAAAATACCGTAATTCTAGCAAAAATACAATCTTTAAAGAACTTTTCGAAACATAAATTCAACATAAATCAACATCAATTCGATTTTCTCAGAAACACAAATTCTTGTGAGTAGACCCGCCTCATCACAATTCAAAAAATAACATAAATCTCAAATTCAAAAATACAAAGTAATACCCAACACTCACCCAAAGATAACATGGTCTCAGAAAACCTCTAAACCTTCGCCGTGGCCGCGGCTAGGTTCGTGAGCCGTCACAGCAACTCACGCCCTAACGCTGACCCATCTGGCTCACCGGCTTCGCGACCCCCTGCCACTCCGACGAATATCCGGGCCGTGGCTCTCCGCCTCCCACCCGAACCGGCCTCGAAATCAATACTGTGTCCACCACGCCACCCTCTAAAGCGCCTAGCTGCGAGACCCACTATCATAGAGTATCGCCTCAGCTCCGTCACCATCAAAACCATCAAGAATACACAGCAATAATACCATCCAGATAAATCATAACACGTGATCCTTTTCCGGTGACAAGTATTCACATCACGTGAAATAAACATTATTTTCCACGAAAGCCAACGCCAAAAGTATAACAACGCATAATACCAAAGAAAGATCCACGATACTCATTCCTATACCGGTGAACTGAAAACCAATTCCACAAATATCGCTCAGAAAAACATTTTAATACGCCAGCATTACGATTTCCCCAAATCATTCCAAATCAGCAAAGATATGTACCCATCCAAAAATAAATACATGAATTGAATAATTAAATCACGTATGACATGTATTTCCACTATTCACAACACGTATAATTATACAAAAACTCGATGTATCAATACTCGCTTATCATGGCACATCAGAGGAAAAATAAATATAAGTATATTTTTGAACTTATATCTAATTAAACATGATAAAATGAAATACTTAAACATTTATTTCCAAAATACTAGCCATTAAATAATTATTTCAAAATAATAACAATTAATCAATTATTTAAAATAATAGCCACTACCAACTCACTCCGTGTCCTCTGGTTCCTTGCTATACCCTGAACTCCCTCCCCAAGACTCGAACAACACCTAATAGTAATAATATAATAAAAATAAATAACATATTTAAACTCAAAGAAAAATACAAAAATAATAATCAACTCTCTATCGGGCCCACTCACTCTCAATCGGTTAAAACCCGACCTCGCATAGTCCAATCTGCTTTTCAACAGATTTAAACCAACCCGCTAGACTAAACACGCCTAAACCAATCGAACCAATCTCAATTCCATCGAACCAAGCTCAATCAAGCACCGAACCAAGCTCAATTGCAATCGAACTACAAACTCAATCAAACATCAAAACCATTGAACCAACTTGGTTCAGTCCAAACCCTCAACCTAAAATCAACTGAACCAAACCCAACCCATTCTTAACTCGATTGATCAAGCCCAACTCAACCAAATCAACTCAATCAACCAAATCAACTTTGGCTTAACTCAACCAATTCAATCTAACCATCATCATTAACACATTAATCATCATCATCATCAATTTAATTAATCAAACCAAACCCTAATCCCTCAAGCCACAATCGATTTCACAAGAATTCCCTAAGAATCTCATCTCCATTTTTCATGGAATTTCATCACAAATACAATGCTTTTTCCAAATAACTTCAAGATTCATCATCAATCAACAACAAAACCACGATTATTTCTACTCAAATCCATCATTTTTATTCATCAAATCCACAATATATATATATACATCCAAACATACACAAACATTAAACAAAACTACACCAAAGAAATTTCCACAGTTAGTAACCACTCCGGCGAATCCTCCCACGATCTCCAAATCTTTCTTTTAAAAACCCTCTAATTTCTCCCATTTTCTTCACTAACCTCGGTTATCAGAAAGCAAAACGCGATGGTCAAGCATTTAACAACACAAAGTTCTCAAGATTTTTCCTCAATTAACTCTTCAGCCGAAATTCACTTTTAGTCCCTGAAAACATACTTCTACAAAACAGTCCCTGAAAACTCCCAAATGGTCCTCGAATTATGAAATAGATTCTCAAAAAGGTCCTTTCAAATTACCCAACGGCCCCCAGGTTATAACACAACATTTTAAAAAGATCCCTTGCATCTTACCTTTCAGTTCTCGGTTTCCATAAACATTTCATGTCCATCCTTTTTCATTTATTCTTTTAACCCAAAAATCTTTTAAAACTTTACACCCTAGATTCTTATTCCTTTCCACTTGCTCTTTCTCACCAAGATTACTCAGAAAATCTTTCTATCAAGAACTATATATAGTAATACTCGAACAGGCTTCCTTTTCCACGTGTATCCAAAGGTCTGCGGTATTACAATCCTTCCTCTTAAGAAAAATTTCGTCGGAAATTTCTAGCATACATTAATCCGACATCGCATCACTCTCATTTACTTCTTCCAAGATCTGCTTTCTCTTGCTAAGTAATCGCAATAAGTAGATAATCACGATCAAGAAATCACTACGTATCGCCAACAACACGCCAAACACATGGCTTTATCTCCGATTAAGAAAATAAGTGTGAAAGAGAAACAAACTCGATAAATAAATTTTTATTCATGAATTCATAGTCTTCGTTAAAAGTACAAGAAATTTGGAATTTAATCATCTTGACACAACAATAATTGTAGCCTTTTATCTCCTTCCGACTATTTTGCCGTAAATCGCGCTTTGACTTTTGTTGACTTTTGTCTTCGCCAACGGTCGAAATATGCATCTTGAACATGACTTAGAAACTTATGAAGTTGTATCTTGGATATTTGGATTTGTATTCTGGACTTGATTTCGAACTTGATTCGATTCTTCATAAACTTCGCTTTCTCAGTCATGGAAACATTTTTTGAACTCATGAACTCTCCAACACTTTAACTTTTACGTTGTTGAGCTCATTTGTTGATTTATTCGAACTCGAAATTTGGAACCTCGACTTTGAACTCAGATCTTGGATTTGATTTAAAACTTGATTTGATTTTTCATAAGCTTCGGCTTTTTCATGTCATGTGGGTTTTTGCAACTTTTGAACTCTCCAACGTTTTATCCTTAATGTTGTTGAGCTCATTTGTTGATTTATTTGAGACTTGGATCTTTGATTTTGCATCTTAGATTTTGATTTGGATTTGAAGTCGCTAATTCCTCATGTTGATGAATCACAAACTTGGTTTCGACTTTTCACGAGCTTCGCCATCATGCTGTGTGTGCTGGCAACTTAGGAACTCTTCAACGCCTCAGCTTTTGAGGGTTGTCAACTCATTTGTCGACTTGTTTGCAAAACTTGGAACTCGACTCTTTAACTCAGATCTTGAATTTGATTTTGGAACCCCGATTTGATATAAGCTCGCTTTCAAAAGCTATGGAGGCTTTTTCTGTAACTTGTGAACTCTTCAACACTTTAACTTTGAGGTCGCTGAGCTCATTTGTTGATTCATTTGAAACCCCGAACTTAGATATTGAATTTGCAACTTTGACTGATTTGGAATTTGATTCTGACTTTTCATAAGTTTCTCGGCTTTTGGCTTGTGGAAATCTTTGTAACTTACGAACTCTTCACCGTCAGGTCTCGAGGTTGCTCGAGCTCATTTGTCGATTTATTTGAAACTTCAAAACCTGGACATTTAAACTCTGCATCTTGATTTGATTCGAACTTGATTTAATTTCTTTTATAAGCTTCCGCCTTCAGGCTCATGAGTCTCAGAACTCTCATGAACTCTTCAACCCTTTAACTCCGAGGTCTGGTTGAGCCTATTTGTCGACTTGTTTGAAATTCGATTTTTGATTTTGCATCTTAGATTTAATTCGATTTCGTCGTGAAATTCCTATGTCGATGAATCACAAACTTGGCTCGACCTTCCATAAGCTTCTCATTGCATGCTCATAAGCCTTTTTGCAACTTGTGAACTCTTCAACACTTTAACTCTTGAGGTTGTCGAGCCTCATTTGTCGACTTGCTTTGAAATTTGTGTCTGGACTTTGAACTCAGATCTTCGAATTTGATCTGGAACTTGATTTGATATAAGCTTCGCTTTTCATGCTCTAGAAGCTGCAGACTTTCGAACTCTTCAACGCTTTTAACAACGAGGCTGTCGAGCTCATTTGTTGATTTCATTCAAGACTTGGTATCTTGGACATTTGAATTGCAAACCTTTGATTTGATTCTGAACTCTGACTCCTGACTCTTCCATAAGCTCGCTCTCGCTTGTGAAACTTTATGAATCGCTACAACCCTTCAACACTTTAGTTTTGAGGTTGTTGAGTCACATTTGTCGATTCATTTCGAAATTTACATCTCTGACTCGATTTAAAAACATGATTTGATTTTTATAAGCTTCGCACTCCAAAGCTTGTGAAACTTTTTTCAGAATCTCTAGGAACTCCTTCAACAATTTAGCCTTGAGGTTGTTGAGTCTCATTTGTTGATTTGTTTGAAACTTGGGTCTTAGACTTTGAACTTCGCATCTCTGGATTTGATTTTGGAACTTGATTTGATATAAGCTTTTCCGTTTTCATGCTCGAAAGCTCTTTTCAGAATCTTACGAACTCCCTCAACGCTTCAACTCGAGGTTGTTGAGCTTGTTTATCTTCGATGTTTTGAGTTTGTCTCAATTTGATCTCGACTTTAAGTTATAGATTCTCTCGTGATCGAGGAATCGCAAATATGGTTTGGCTTTTCAGCAACTTCGCTTTTACGTATAAGCTTTTTACAACTTCGTGAACTCCTTTCAACTCTTCCTCCCCGAGGTCGTTGTTCACTTGTTGAATTCAGACATTTTCGATTTGATTCGAACTTGATTTGAACTCTGATCTGACTTCTTTTCACTGAGGTTCTGGCCTTCAAGTCATGAACTTTTTACAACTCTCACGAACTCTTCAACACTTCTAACATGTTGTTGAGCTCACTTGTTGATTTGTTCAAATTTGTATCTCGAACTTTCGAAACTCGGTGACTGGGCATTCGAATCCTTGAATCATGGATTTGATTTTAAATTTCAAGTCGTAGATTCTCCAGCATTGACTAATCACAAACCTGGTCTCGCTTTTCACTTGGCTTTTACGCCATGTTTCGCGAACTTAAACTCTTCAACGCTTTAGCTTCTGAGAGCTGCCGAGTTCTCATCGAGTTTATCTATTTAAATTTGCATCTTCGAATTTTGAAACTTAGCATTGGATTTGATTCTCGAACTCGATTTGATTGATCTATAAGTCTTCATCTTTCACGCCATGTAAAGCTTTGTAACTTGTGAACTCTTTCAACACTTTAACTCCGAGGTTGTCGAGCCTATTTGTTGATTCATCATTTTAATGCCTTGATTTTTCGATTTGATAGAATTCTTGGCTTTTGAAGATCTTGAAATCTCTATCACCTTAAGAGAGTCAATGGCCTCAAACAGGTCCGTGAGCTCAAAAGAGTTTTGCTGGTTTCTGAATTTTTATCACTCGAAAGCAGAGCTCAACGACCTCAAACAAGGTCCATGAGCTCAAAGAGAGTTTTATGGTTTTGGAATTTTTCATCACTGAAAGCAGAGTCACGTCTCCACCAGCGCCCAAAGAGAGTTTTCATGGGTTTTGGAATTTTTCATCACCGAAAAGAGAGTCAAATGCCCCATGTGCTCAAAGAGAGTTTTACTGGGTTTTGGAATTTTCACACTCGAAAAGAGAGCCAATAGCCTCAAACAGGTCCATCAACTCAAAGAGAGTTTTTAAGGGTTTTGGAATTTTTCATCACTCGAAGAGAGATCAATGGCCTCAAACAGTGGTCCATCGCCAGAGAGAAATTTTGTCATCACCCCAAAGAGAGTCAATGGCCTCAAACAGGGTCCAAGAGCTCAAAAAGAGTTTTAAAAGAATCTTCAATAGCCAATCCGCTTCCGCGATCGATAAGAGGCAATGAAGAGACCCCTGAAAAAGAGAAAGCAATCGACATGCATTAGACATCACTGGTAAGTCTTTGAAATGGTCTTGTAGAAATTACCAAAGTACATCCCCTCATCTTCGCTAAAAATCCTCTTTATTTTCTCGCATTGAGGCCCTCTAACTTTTCATCACATTTTATGAAATTTTGCAAATGAACCCCCAAACTTTCATATTTTCATATTTTTCATGGCTTTTCGTAGTCTAAACCTCGATCTTTCATATATATCTCACATTTTTCGCTAATTTTGCATATGTGTCCTCAAATACTTCGTACTTCTCCATGATTTTGCACTGAAAACCCAATTTTTCTACAAAATTTTTGCCGAATTTTATAACAGAGCCCCTCTCTCTCCTCTTTTTAAACAAAGAATCCAAATATCGAACGAATAACATTCTGTCTCGGATTATATCGAAATATTAGCCAAATCTAAAGGCCAAGACATGAGATGGAGGTTTTGATTACGAAAACATGCTGGCAAGTACTACATAAAGACATGCTACTATGGTATATAACCTCATTACTCATTTAAGCAAGGAATGCATGGTTCATACAAGCAATCCACGCAGTGCATGTCCCACCATGACTAATATTCACATAGGAATGAATGAACAGTGAAGCACGGGTTATGAGAATTTTTGTTTTGTAAAACTAAAATCTAGGCATTTTGCATGGACTGAACTAGAACATGTATATGTATAAATATTTTTGAATAGAATTCTATAAGAGCATCTACCTCTTCGAAGTCATAAGCACCTGACGAGTTTCTCAAGCATGCCTCGAGATTTGTGCTAGGGTTCTGAACATCATCTTGCTTGCTAGTGGTGGAGCAATCGATCTTTTATTTCTATAGGGAAACGTCAAAATGCTGCCACATGTCAATTTGACGAAGGCTAACCTTCATCGACGATGCTGTACGATCGAATGTCGCCTCTGCGCCGTCGACCTTCTCATCGCCTCGTTTGGATTGAGACTCGAGATCCCGACGGAGAAGAGAGCAAAGCAGCGAGGAAACCTTTCCAGAGTCTCGCCGCAGGCGTGAGCGTGGCCCGGTGAAATAGTATACATCGCTACCACCACATGGCCATGATATGCCATCTTATCCCTCGACTTCTTTCGCTACCGTCTCGGGTGTAGCATTCGAGGAGAGAGAAAGAGAGCGAGGAGGAGGCCAGCAAATAGAGCCGGCCACTGTCGCGACCTCTTTTTCTTTTCGCTTTCCTGCGCCTCCTCCTCTCCTGCTTCTCATCTCCCTCTCTCTCTTCTCTCCCTGCTCTCTTCTTTCTCCACACATCCTCGGCTTCCCTCAAAAATCCTCAACGCCTAGAGATCCTTCCTTCACTAAATTTCAAAAATCCCTTCTTATCTTATCCATTTTCTTTTTATTTACTACGTATTCTCACTGCATAATTTTAATTCTAGTTTAATTTATTTATCTTTGACGTGACAAATTACATGTAGCACATCATTTTAGCCCTCATATATATATATTTGATCTAATATCTTCTATTTCTTCTTTTTAAAAAAAAAGTCTATATAAAAGCTAATTAACTTTCTGAATTTTGTAATCCATGTGAATTAATTAAAATAGATAAATAAAAAAATGAGGAAGTAAATGAAACAAAGTATTATTTTAGTCTTATTTTTATTTTTTTTCATATTAAAACTATGCCTTGGAAATGATGTTTTAAGTTATTATTTAAATATATTTATTTTGAAATATATTATTAATTAGATGGACAAATTGCCATATAGATTTGGATACAATTAAATGAACATGTTCATTTAATTTTATAAGAAAAGTTAAAAAAATTAATACGGTGAAAATAAATATAGTTTTACAAAACTTGAATTAGTAAAAGTTAAAAACATTTACTCACGGTATGCCATACTAATAAATACTTATAATAAATGTTAAAATTTAATACGGCTCAAATAAATATAGTCTTACCGAAGCTTGGTAATAAAAAGTTAAAAGTATACCAAACTATTAAATGTAGTTTTTTACGGACACTATATTTATAAAAAACATAACAATTAATATAGCCTAAGAAAGTATAATTTTACCAAAACTTCATCATTTATTCCAAGGCATATCAAACTAATAAATATTTATTTTTATTAAAAAACTAATAAATATTTATATAAAAAAAATTTAAAAGTTAATACCGCTAAAATAGATATAGATTTACCAAAACTTGGAATTAAGAAAATTAAAAACATTTATAACAAGCCGCACCGAACTAATAAATATAGTTTTAGAAAAATAAATATAGGGAAAGTTGATGGGATATCTCAATTATTCACAAGCATACCAAACTAATAAATAGAGAGAATCAAATATTCGGTTAAAGTAGGAATATCTCAATAATAATTGAACTAATAATTTTTAAAATAAACAATAAATTCTTGACTTACCGACACTGGACTCTTGTGTAAAGTATTTACTCTTATGTATAGTATTTATTTCGGAGAGAATATAATAATAAACCACAAAACCCACATAAAAATATAAGCATTAAAATATTAACTCTATATGAGCACATCATATTAATTCCGCACGAGCACGTCCCTGATATCCTTTATGTGAGGAGCATTTATTGCAATTTTTAAAGAAAAAAAAAATTTAAAATAAATTTTATTATTTTTGCCTAGTTTTTTTTTTTGTCATGATTATATATATATATATATATATATGAAAATCTAGTTAGTAAACAATGAGTCACTTGTCACTTGAATATTTCAAAATTTTTATAATTTTCAAGGATTTTTGAGTCTGCGATTCTAATGATAGATGAATGATATTTTCTCTAATTATGTTCTTAATTTTATCAATAATTATAATTCAAAATATTACTTTTAAATGATAATTTTATAAGTCAAGAATGAGACTGTAGACATGTTAGATGTCTAGAGGACACCAAATAATTAAATAAAAAGGACCTTTTAAGTCTGCTCGAAAGCATGAATTTTGAGCTATGAATAATCAGTCCTCTGCTACCGTAGTGTCGGGTAATAGATGCAAGTACATGTATAAATATGAAAACTGAAACAGAAGAGGTACAATGGATAGATATATATAAAGACTAACTTAACAAATAATGCTATGTAGTTTATCAAATTTATAAAAATATTCACTAGCAAGGCAAAATTATCCATTCATTTAAAAATCATCACATGTCATTAAAAATATAATTTATATTTAATAAATTAATAGTGAAATTTTATAACAAATTAATAAATTTAAAAGTATATATATATTTTATATTATATAAATGAAATGACAATTTTTACCCATATAAATTAATACCATTAATTGTTTTGATTTCACAATTTTTCTCTTTTATAGATATGTAACCACACGTTATAAAAATAAAATAAAATTATATTTTTATTTTGTAAAAATACCACATTGCTTTCTCTTTTTATCATTCACAACTACTGCTGAAGAGATAAATACATACTAGAATAGAGGTATAATGATGTAATAATGCAATTCTCCAGTGCAATCTTTCATTGGCATTATTTACTGAGAGGTAACAAGGCCAACACATGGCATTATTTACATGACACATCATCGTAAATGAGCGGGTGAGTCTTAACTTAGATCAATTGAGCGCATTTGAAATAGTATAGAACCTACATGAGAAAAATATAAAGAATTAAAAGATTACATTTTGAAAAGTACAGAGGAGATTATCACGAGGAGAATTATACCAATAATATGTTTTGTCCATTTAATCACTCTGTAATTACCCGTTACATGCATACATACATTAATACATACCTCCCTCGGATTCCTTTTTATAATGTTATGAATAACCGAATCATTATGAAAGTTGATTATTTATATAATTTAATAAAAATTAATTATCTTTCAAAATTACACTCTAATTTATATCTTGCGTATTTCTTATATATTAAATTTAAAAATAGAATAGAGTGATTAAAATAATTTTTATAAAAATATGATGTAAAAATAACAAATATATGAATTTATGAGCAGATAAAAATCAATACATTTGCAGTATCACCACGTCACCAACAATTTTGATTTATATGCATGCATTTGCTCTTGACAACAATGCCCTTCATAGCTAGAGAACAAATAGAAGGGTTGGCAAGCATTGTATGGGCATTTTTGGCAAGATGTAAGACATGTTGCCAACAACAACCCCCACAAATAGGTCCTTATGGTACCTTTGCACACTTCACAGCAAAGATCTTGTCTTATAAAACATTATGAAATGTGACATTTTATGAAAAGTACAAAACGGTATACCTTTGCACATTTTGCAAAGAACACCCTGTATTATATAAAAGGACAAATCAGTCCTTGTTGTTAGTTTTGCACAATCAAATTTACAAATTTATTGATTTCCTTTTCCATAACAACACAACAACCTTTGGGTGGATTTGATCCTTCATTTCTTATTAATTCTCCATGACAAACTTAAAAGTGTACCCAATCAAACAAAATTTTTAAATTCAAATTTAAAAAAACAAATTTTTGAAATGCATGTAACCAAACAAACATATATATATATATATATATATAATTTAAAAGTTCAACCAATCAAAAATACCTAGCCAAACACAATTTATATATTCCTCACAGTCCTAAATGTTTACTATTAATCTTAACTAAAAGCAGGCCTAGATAATTTTAAAACACATGTATAGACAATTTTTGTTTGGCTGAGATTAAAAATTTTGGATTTGTAGGATGAGCCACAGAAGAACCAAATGCAAACAAAGGCACTTGCAACTTGCAAGGAAAATAAAATCAAACATTCTTAACAAATCTAAACAATTTTTTTTAAAAAAAAATATTTAGTATTTTAATTTTTAAGTACCTTACAGTAACTCCAGCCAAACACAAATATGAATTACAGACACTCCCATATATATTTCTTTTATTTCTTTTTGTCTATTGTGATTAACCGAATCTTGCGTACTAAGAAATATAATTTTTTTACAAAATTTTATAAAAATTGAGTTATTTTTCTAAAATTACTCCTAATTTATATTTTTATATTTAATTTTAACAAGAGAGCTTAATGAAATATTATAGGTAATTTATTAAAAAATATAATAAATATTTTTTAATATTAAAAAATACTCCCTATGTTCTTTTTTAGTTGTCATATTTAACTAATTCACACCGATTAACAAAAATTAATTAAAATTAATTGATTACCTATATTTTATAAAAAAATTATTATTTTTTAAAACTACCTCTATTTAAAATCACACTAGCTGGATAATATAATTTAATCTTGGATTGATTTTTAATTTATTAAAATTATATAAGTACGTTAAATGAAAGGATAAATTTGATTATTTAATCTCTACATGAAAATTTTTAATATGATAAGTTAAAAACATAAAAGAGTTTAAAAACGTGACAAAAAGACGGAAAGAGAGTATTAAATAAAACCGTCGCGGGGAGGCATCAAACAAAAGAAAAATTTGGGTTGAGAAACCACTGAATAGACCCATATGAAAGCCTAGGCCCCTAGTTATCAGCAAGCTATAAAGTGTATTAAAGTGAGCACTTAAAACAGTAGGCACTGCTCAATCCATTCAATAATCAATTTACTCCTCAGGGCTCACCAAACAAGGAGGCAGAAGCAGAGCAAAACCCTCCACCACTAACCAACCCCCTTTCTATGCTTCAACCTCAAGTAAATACTCCAAATAACAAGAAACACAACCCCCAAGACACAAACATATACCATCCACCAACAACCATTCTCTATCCTATTGCCATTAAAGTTAACCAGCCAACACTTCAACACTATAAATATACACAAATCAAATCCACTTTGTTACACGCGCTACACTCCACTCACATCAAACATAACCATTCAACACTACAAATAGACAAACAAAATTCACTTTGTTACATGGTAGAGTCTCTCACTCAACATCCAAACATGGAAAGAAAACCTCCATCAAGACTGTTACCACTTGCTCTAATTTCACTACTACTACTACTACTACTACTCACCACCAGAATCCATGTACAAGCAAGAACCACCCATGCAAGCCACCACCATCACCACCATCATAGAAAAAGAGAGAACTGTGACCCTCTCTTCCGCTTCCTCTTTGGACACTGTGGCCGTTGGCCATTCCCTAACAACCCTTTCATCCCTCCTCCCTATATCCCTATTCCTTCTCCAGCCTCTACACCTCCACCTCTTGTTCCATCTCCTCCACCACCTGTATCTCCATCTCCACCACTACCACCATCATCCAATCCCATATTCACTCCACCACCACCACCACCACCGTATACAGATACAGCACCACCTTTGTTCCCTATATTCTCCAGTCCACCGCCTCTTGTTCCACTTGATTTGCCACCTCCGTATCCCTTCTTCCCTCCATCACCAGATGTCTTTCAGCCACCGTTAGTACCAATAGATGAACCAGTAATACCTCCGCCATTGGTGCCGTCTCCACTGCTTCCAGTGGAAACAGATCAACCAGTGGTGCCTATTCCACCTTCTCTTCCTTTTGATGGTACTATCCCTCCTTTCATTCCTCCTGATTCTCCCTTCAACAACTGAGCTAGCTGATCTTGTTTCTAGATGGTTGTCTGCCTTATCTTAAGGAAAGAGGTTTATGTGTATTTGATGTGTTATCTGAGTTTTGTAGCTACTGGTTGCAGAAAGAAGAGTTCTTGCTTGTTTATTGTGTTTTGTGATCAGGTAAAGTAGTTTGTAAGATACGTGTGCATCATAACGACTACAAATTTGAATGCTTTAATAAATTGTTAAAGCAGGAAAAAAAAAGAGGTGAAAACAGTTCCTGAGGGATTCTTATATACATTTATTCTAGGTACAGTAAACAAAGTATGAAACCAAGGGAGAATAACAAATGTGCTAGAGCAACGCTTAGAACAACTTATCACAAAGCGTGAAGCATACCAGGAAACAAAGAGAGGTCACTCAGGTCCTTTTCCTGACCAAAGCCTTGGAAAACAGTGTAAGTTGTCCTCTGGTCAGCTGGCTCCATCATCTTAACTGCCTAATATACAGAGCTTACAACAAAATATTTACCATAAATTTAAAAAATGGTAGTTCCACGAAAGGAACTTACATTAATATCTGTCGCCAGATGATCCAAATATCCTCCTCCGGAGTCAAAATATCCCACTCAAGAATCCCCTACACATGCAAATTATGAAATAAACAGTTGTATCACTTGAATTTGGGCTTAAATGTTAAAACTTAAACGTGAAGGAGACCATACCAAATCCCTCCTGAAGCTGTTTTCTCCTTGTTTCTGCAAATTCGTGAAAGCAAATCAAGTTTAGCTTCAGACATGAGTGTTATATGATTAACCGTTGAAGGCTGTCTAACCTTGGTTTTCCCTGGAATGCATCATTGACTTCATCAATGGTAGGTTGTTTCGGAAATGTGGCTACAATTACATACTTTTCCTTCCCAGAGGGCTCGTCAAGCCTCTTGTATAATTCATAGCGGTATGGATAAGACATCCTGCGAACATGAGCTCAACAAAATTGGGTTGAGTTCAGATTCAAATCAGATAGGTAGCAAGATAAGGATCAAGAACATGAATTATTTTGGAAAGAAAGTTCATTCTGATGAACAAACCTCAGAGCACCCATTATTGGATATTGTGTGCCAGCATAGTAAAGAAGTCGAAAGGAATAGCAGCTTTCAAATGATGCAGTATACTCCAATCTCTTGTCCCTTCCCATTGTCTTCAAGATCCGTACTCACGGTTAGATGCATGTTAAATGAAGTATTCAACTAAGAAATGACATAATAACAAACAAAAATGCATGCTTACTTGCATTATACCACTGGATCCAGGTAAATCCTGAGAACATAAAGTAGATGAAAATCATGAGAAATAGTGCACCAAAAAAAAGTTAAGCTGGCTGTAGAATGTGCTTAGATTAGGAATTGAGCCAATCTCCAGTTATTTTAGAAATTAAAACTCAGTGTTGAAGCAATTCAATCATGCCTGGTCCAATTAAGAAATGGCAAGGTTGTGGTGCTGGAGACTATCAATAAGGGTCATATCCAATTAAAAACCAGTGTATACAACCTTCAGACGAGGGTTGATTAGAATCACAGGTCGGTCACCAGCTGCATCTGTCATGGCCTTCATATCCTGCATGTTGAACATGGAGGCTGATGAGATTCGATTCTATGTTCTGCAAGACTCAATACTCCAAAAAAAAATTAATAAACATAGTTTCTCACAAGTTCCTCACATCAATTATACAGTTGCCAACAGCATTTTGGGGAGCCATTAGAATAAATATGTCATCATGTTCATCCACTTCTTTGGCACCTACAATTAAAAATTTGGCCATGGACAAAGAAACCAGGATCCATCAATTTCTAAACAAAAAATAAATTCATGGTATTCATCTAAAAAACCAAAGAAGAAAGCATTATAAAATCCCAGCCAAATAATAAGGTCAGTTCCAGAATTGCATACCTATGGAGCCAATATTAATGAAGGTGCCCTTGGCACCATAGTCACCCCAATCCATATAATCTAAAATGCGGCGAGTGCCAGCCAGCTGCAATGGCATTCCAGCAAGCGCACCTTCTCCCATGGAACCCTGAACACAAACCTAACAAAGACAACAAATAGTTAGCCGCTCTGAAAATGATTTCACTAAATGAATGCATCAAAAACCTGATTCTAAAGTTGTCTCCATGAATATACCTTGACATGCTTTCCATCATCAGCAAATGAAAGAGCAAGGGTTCTTACAAGTTCCATCAGAGTACCTATTCGATAAACGTCCTGAGCAATTTAAGGTGTAAGTCCGGAAGTTATTCAGTGTTGAGATGAGAAATATTTCCTTACCATTTCAGGGTTAAGCTCTGGAATATTGATCTCAACCTGTCAATAAAGTAAATCAATCAAATCCATGCTATTTAGCTAATGAATAGAAGGAATGCATCTTCGGAAAGAAGCCAGTTTAGTTAATTGACAAAACTGAATCAAAATATCAGAAACTTAAAAGTTAATTAGGTCAAATTTTGCACTATATAAAAAAGCAAGAATTTCTTAGATTGGGAAATTAAAGAATTTGAGTGAGAAAAAAGAGTCAGAAACTCCTCTTTTTGTGAAACAATTTAAAAACAAAGCCTGATGGGGAAAGGGCAAAAATATGAGGTATAGTCATAGCTAGCTACACCATAAGCAACCAAACTAAAAGCAAAAACAGTAGGAAGGATAAGTTGCTTACATGGGTAAACATAGGCTATGTGTACTTTATCATATCCTACTCACATGACTTCTCAAATAACCAAGGATGAAGCAGCCACATAAACACCAAGAGAATGAAACAACTAAAGCTTAAATATGAAAATGTACAGCTCAAACTCGAACAGAGCCATTCTTCAGATAAGTAGCAACATTGGGCTCCTGATAAAATCTTTCTTCCAAAATTATATTAGAGAAAACTTGATAGGTGAAGCCACATCAAAATTTTGTTAAAACCTAAGAAAATGTATCCATTAGAAACATTACCGCAATCTATCTATGATAGTATGATAGTCATGAATCTGACACTATCCACTAACAAGATCAGAAATGATTTGAACAATTTTCTAACTCAAAGGAAAAAGTGAACGCATCTGACCTTCAACCGAAATCTTTTGTCTTGGACAGCCCTTTGAGTAGCTTGTAGCACATCCTCATAGAAGTACTCTCTTATTTCCCGAGAATGAGGTATATTATTCAATCTAGTAGGAATCCCTCGCCAATTATCCTGGGAAAAAGGGTTTACTACAAAAAATGATTTAATGCAACCTAGTCAATATCTAATGGTTGAATAGTTGCAGTGTGTCATTCATATCACGTATTTAGCATATATGTGTTTTTCTTAATTCAAAGCTAGATGTTACAAAATAAATTTGAATGCACCTGGCTAGAAGATCCCAATTTCAGATCAATGCTTTTCACTGGTGCTAATTTCCCTGATATACAAAAACATGAGCATAGAGCCTTTAAAATATTATAAAAACTTGAAAAATACAGGTCAACTGATGGAGCAGATTATGAGACACAACTGACGTGAATCAAGAACAATAATTGCGTAAATATGCGCAAAAGAATGAGAAGTAACAGATATCACCACCTAGATTAACAGACATGTTCACTGCCACCACATCCAAATTAAGTCTCTAATATAATATTTCTGAAAACAAAGCATACCAACAGCTGAAGAACAGGAAAATAAAAATACACGATTAGCAGGCACTTGAATATTTAGACATTTGTTAGTATATAAGATGATGTATATTAGAAATAAATATTGGGATTGGTAATAGGACCAAAGTCCGCAATTCATTTTGAAGATAGACAAATGACTACCATCTATATCAAGAATAAACTTAGATACAGATAAATGAAGATCTCAAGACTACATAAAAATAGATATTGCTTTGGGATATTATAGATGACACTGTACTGGTCAACAAAAAAAATCTCAAAGATAGTTATTATCAAAATGAGGATCTAGAATGGCACTTTTTCCCTACAAGCGGCTTAATAATTTTAAGTACATTCTTTGAACATATGAGAAGCATGAATCATTAGTCATGAAAATCTTGCAGGCAGGACCTTCTAAACACCTCAAAGACTAAGAACATTAAATCTTTGGGATATATCTTTCTTTCCCACCAATGAGCAAGCCAACAAATGAATCCTATCACAAAGTGGGGAGCAGACAACAAAAGTGTTCTTTATATATCTTGCTACCCTCTGACCAACAAGTTACTGGAAATGGGAGGCCATATAAAAATAATATAAAGTTCAATCGCTACTTTCAAGTGCACTTAATGTGTAATCAATATTTTAGAAGAAACCATTTGCATGTATCTTTGTTTCTTGAAAAACCAGCTGACAGATTGATCTGGACACAAACAGGAATGAGATAACCATTTTCTCTATGAGTCTGGCTTCCTTTGAGCCAAATGTTGCTGGCAATGGTTAATACATAAGAAAATGTATGGAGGTCAATCACTAATTTCAAGTGCACTTAATTGGCATTCGATCAAAACCAACACATGGAATAAAACACTGTCAAGACTTGCAAAGGAAATCACAGCTTGCAACTGAAAATTTCAAGTGATCCAAGATCGCAAATTTGCTGCACCTTCACAGATCCGCTGCAACAAGGAGTCTATTTCTTCAAAAATGACTTCTTTTGGGCGGTTTCCATCAACCTAAATACTTAGAAATCATTGAATTTGATTAAATTCATTTTTAAGCTTAGTCTGGAGAATTATCAAATAAATTCCAGATGCGAAGGCACCTTAGTTAACAAGTCCATGTACGTCGAAAAGATAACTTCAGCATTTTTCTTGTAGGTCTCAAGACGTGACTTAACCTAGCCACACATGACAAAATGATAAAGCATAAAACTCTTCATATACAAAATGGAATAGGAAGAAGAAGGCACACACCTATAAATAGCAATAATACATAACTAATCATAAGGTTGTAAAAACAAGTGCATAGGGATCCTTCTGAAGGTATTGAATCAATGATCTTGACCATGTTTTTACCACATTTGCAAATAACAATTGATGAGACATACCAAAAGAAGTCCCAGTGAGTAACGAGAGTTTGCTGAACATTACCTTCTCTTCAGTGTCATCCGAACGAGTAATAAGCCGGGCAGAAATATCTTCTGTCTCTGGGGGGAAGTTCTTAAGATGATAAATCTTTCCTGTCAAGGGATCCAATCTTCTTCCAACACATCTGTCAATTAGAATTTCATCAGGAACCTGCATATGAAGATAAAGTTATGTCAAATGACTTTGTGTTTGTGAGGTTAGAACTTATTAGCAACTTACAGCAAGACTGTAACATTAGCTAAAAAATCATTAGCTGCAATAACTGAGAAATGATGATCAAGAATTCTTGTTAAATGATTTTGCGTTAGTGTGACTAGAAGCCTACTAAGTAACATTCACTAAAAAATATCTGACGCTGAGGAAAGAATACAAACAAGATGCATCTAACAAGGCAACTGACAATACTGACAGGTGACAATTAAAAATCAAGTAGCTTACTATGACTTATATCATGTGATGAAGGAGTCTTATAGAAGTTTGCTCTGTTTATCACATCTTCATGGATCTCCAAGACTCTCCTCTTCTCCAATTTCCAATTATCATGGCATTCAGTTTATATGGCTGACATCTCAGTTTAGTGAATAGGATAACAGACCATTACCAAAGATTATGAGCTCTAGCATCCTATTGCATCGTCTAAACAGAACCTTGGAGCCTAAGATGTCCACTGATATGATACTGCAGCAATAAGTTCAAAGCCAGCACATACCATGGACTCACAAAAGCACTACTGAGCCTAACTCAAGAATCATTTGTCATAAAACAGATGAAGGTATGTGAGAGGAAACATACCACCATTTTTACCCATAAGCTGAAACCTAAATTCATGATATTGCTGACTCACATTGGAAGAAGTACATTTTAAGTACTTAGGTATTGTTCAAGATAAAATAGCAGCAGCAACAAGAATGAGGCACGAGGCATAAGGCAACATACATCAAGAATGATGAAAACATCTGGCCTAATTTTCAGCTTTTCAAGACTCTGTGCTTGTGCAGGACTCCTTGGGTACCCATCAAGAAGCCACCCTTTTTCCTTTGCATCTGGTTGGGACAACCGTGCTATCACCATCTACAAGGGAAAACGACATGAATACCAACTAGCCACACAAAACGACTCAAGAGAATGGGCTGAGCAAACTCTACCTCGGTGACAACCTCATCAGGAACAAGTCGGCCACTTTCCATATACTCTTTCGCTTTCATCCCTACTTCTGACCCTGATGACACCTCAGCTCTCAAAAGGTCTCCGGTTGATATATGTACCAATCCATACTACAACAACAAAATCTCCAAGATCTAAGATCACATTCAAACACAAATTCAAGAAACAAACTATCATCTCACCTTCTCCACAATCATCTCACACTGAGTCCCTTTCCCAGATGCCGGAGCTCCAGAGATCATAACCTTCAACGGTTCCCTGGCCAAGCATTCCACTCTCCTCAAACCCTGCACCCAAACAAACCAAACAATAAGCTAAAAAACAGAGATACCAACAATGGAGATCTTCAATATCAATCACCGACTTTGGATCTAGGGTTTCGGATCCTAATGTTCTTAGAATGGATCGAAACAGCGCAACCACGGCGAGGAAATGGGAGAGGGGTAAGAGAAGGAGGAGGAGGAGAGCATGGGAACGAGAATGAGCGATGGGTTGGGCTTGCGGCAGAGGTAGCGGTGGTGGCGATGGCCGCCATTGTTGTTCTCCAGGTCTGCTTCTCTGAATGGATTGGAATTTGGGATGGTGAAAAGAGAGAGGGAAAAGATTGGTTTCGAAAATGACTTCGTTATCTTCCAGTGCTTTCCCGGCCTCACAATTTCTGAATTTTAATTTTTCCGAAAATTAATTTAAAAGAAAAAAATTTACTTTGCGGACCCTGAATATTTTGGAATTTACTTATTAATTAACTCCCTTGTCTTAAAATAAATAAATAAATAAATAAATAAATAAATTTCTTCACATGTTAACTGTATGAGTTGATCATAAAATGTGGGAGGGTATTTTTGTGAAGTAATTAAACCCTCTTGTCAAATTATCTATCACATTTACCATTTACATAGAGATTAAGTATAACGTTTATTCGTTTTGAAATACAAATCGTTTTGAGAAAATTTTATTTTCCAAAATTCTATTTGTCTTTTATTTTTATTTTTATTTTTTTACTTATTCATGAAGAAAAAAGTCATTAAAAAAAAAGACGATTCCATCCGAGTTCTATGTCTCATATGAGAGCCTAAAAGGTAATATTTTATTTATTTCCAAATTTTAATCTTTGTCAATTTTTTAGGTTATATAAATGAAAATAGTCAAATTTATAATCTCAATAAAAAAAAAAGTTGTGGTTTGAAGAAATAAATAGTTTAGTAATTTTTTTCTATTTAAAAAAATTAAAATATTTAATATTATTCTTAATTTTTTGCATGATTTTTGAACATATGTATTTTGGAATGTAGATAGTATTAAAATTCCTCAAATTTTTAAAAAAAATAGTATGATAATATAATTTTACCCTTATATTAGAATTATTTACTCTTGTTAATACGTACTCTCTAAACTAAATAGACTTCATTAAATAAAACGAGCACAGAATTCTTAAAGTGGGCCACTGATTTTGGAAAAAAAAAATCTTAAGTAACTAGATAATTTGGACCGAAATGAGTATATATTAATAATATTAATCATAATTATAATTTAATTTTTTTCTCCCCTCTTATCATATTTTGATTATTTTTCAAAATTTACATTAGCAAGGCTAGAGTACCAAGGATCATAATCTTTTTATTTGTTTTATTTTTAAATTAACTCAAATGATAATAACTAAAATAATTTATCAAATCAAGTCGATGTTCGATCGATCATATCAATTGCATTGATTTAACCCAACTCATGCAAGAAAAAGTCATTCCTTCGTGTTAATGATTATTTTGTGAAAAAAAATGTTTAGTTTTATCCAAATTGACTCATTTAGCATGATGCAAAAATAAAAAATAAAATAAGTGAAATAATAAGAAAATTCCCAACTTTTTAAAGTAATATGTGGAATGTGATAGTGTATTTTTAATAAATATAATAAAATAAAAGTGAAGCAAAATACTACAAGATTCAAGGTTTACTTGTAATTTAAAAGTTTGAGAAGTGTTTTTTGAGAAAAAGAAAAAAATCAAAAACTATAGAATGATATTTATACAAACAGGAAAACGAGTTGTGGGCAAAAAGCCAAGAAAAGAGTGGAGCTGAAAAGTTCAAATCATGGTCAATTGTTTGAACATAAAAATATAAAGTAAAGATGTGTAATTGAATAAAAGAAAAATAATGGATATAATTGTCATTTGAATTATTGGTACATATAATTGGTAACGAAAATGTCTAAAATCTTAATAAAACTATATTAATTAAACTCAAGTATTTTGCGTACTTGTCAAGAATATTTTGAAATCTTAAAAAAAAAAAAAAAATCAACCGATCGATTATGATGTTGAATTTCTAAAGATTGAATTCTCATATAAACTAAAAACAATCTAATGTTTCAATTATATTTATATATAACAAAAAAATATTTTAAATCAAAATGTTTATAACCTAGTGCTGCTGTTAGTCTCATTACAAAAGATATTTTTATGAATACTTAAAAATTCTAAATTCAAGTCTTAATAGTATATAGTATGCAATGGTCATTGGTCACATGTCATCATATATATATATATATATATTACAATAGATCATAAGCGGCTTCCATTTTAAGTGTTCATTAAATAGTATATAAGTATGAAGGTGCACTAATTACGGTGATTTATCGACTTTCTAAAAATTTATTAATTCAGTCAAGCGTCATATGGAGCAATGAAAGTCCATCATGTGCACGAATAGAAGATTTACAGAAACCATACTCAACTGATAAGTCTCTCTTATAATGTAATTTTAAAAGAGAATAATATAATTTTTGAATTCCTTTCACATGGGATTTATCTTCGTCTAGTTACAATATTGTAAATGGTACATAATTTAAAAAACAATGGATAAACTGTACTACTGTAATATTATGGCATAAAAATTTGACACTGCAAGTGTCTATCTATTATTAATGTGATTGATGATAGTGGTTGTCAGGTATATTAATTTTTATATAAAGCTTTTTTTTCAACCATATTCTAAATCTATTTAATGTTAAGCTATTTATTTAATTATAATTATATTAAATTTATATATATATTTTTGAAAATGTGAACTAGATACTCTACGCATTAAATAATCTTTAATCATGTCTTTTAAAAAAAAACCCAACTATTAATATTCCCTATAAAAGTTAATTGCTTACAGCAGTGGTTTTATATATGTTAATTTAAAAATGTAATAATCTTACAAAATTCATGAGTATTCAAACATTTTCATAAATAAACTAAAAATTATAAATAAAAAGATAGTGTTCACCTAAAAAAAATTTAAATAAATTATTTCAACAACAGCAATAGCTTTGGCATTAATTTTTCATTATTTATCAAATAAACATTTTATAATTTTATTTTACCAAATTTTTTTAAAAAAAATAACAGTATCATTAATTACAAGATCTATTGGAAAAAAAGGCATTTGACTACTCATCACTAAAACAAAGACCAAACCAAATTAAACACAAAATAAATAAAAAAGGAGTTATTTCAGGAAAGGGTAACCAAGTAAATTCACAAGCCCACTGGGTTGTTTTTTCACTAGCATTCACCACAACCCTTCATTAAGACTAAACTACCCCCAATTCCTATCCCATTCCCATTACTCATCCCAAGGCTATATCAGTAATTTCATCTCACAAGTGGTCTAGTTCCCCTTGAAAAAGGCGTGGGTGTGTTAGGGGCTATTACCCCTATTTTTAAATTAATTAATTATTTTTTTAATTAATTAATTATTTTTTTATTCTTACTATATAAAAACTCGATAGGTCCCCAAACCCTCATTCTCTCTTCTCACTCATCCACCATCCACCTCTCCTTCCTCTCTTCTCACCTTCTCGCTCTCTCGCCGGAAGGGTTTGGGATCTTGATTCCCGTGGATCGTGGGCGTTCTTAGGGCTCCGGCGATGGACGACGACGACTGGACGTGGTACGCGCGCAAGCACCTCGCTTTGGCGGCGAACGAGCTCATCTCGCTGAGAGATCCGTCGAGAAGGGTGCCATGGAGGAAGCTCATCCCTCCTCGGCTCCATCCTTCTGTGCGATGGGGAAAGCGCAAGAGAAGGACGGGGAGACGTGACGTGGCGAGTCCTCAGACGCCGTTGGAGTTCTCTTTCAACTTATCTCATGGCGGCTCCAGCGCCGGCGAGAAGCGCTCCGACGCCGATGGCTTGATTCTTCTCCCCGTCACACGACCCTGCGTGGAGACGAAGGTACCTGGATTTTTAACTTCTTTTTTTTTATGACGAAAATACCCTTCACTTTTTTGCCCCTACAAATTTTGGAATATATATTTATTTTAAATTAGAGTTTTCTGAACGCCGTCATGCGAGTCTCGTGTTTTGTTCCTTTAATTTTTTTTTCTAAGAAATTTTGGTAAATTTTTTTTTTTTGGGGCTAAATTTGGGGTTGACTCGGATGGGGGGTAGTTTAGTCATTCTGGTGAGGGCTACCATCCGACCGTCGGCTCAAACTTAACCCTTTCTTCTTTTTCATCGGGCCGCGGGTTCGCCGAATCCGGCAGCAGAATGACGGAAATACCCTTCCCCGAGGCGGTCTGGTTTGCCATCCGACAACCTTTCTTGGAGGGGTAGTTTTGTAAATCTCGAAGTCGGTGCTTTGCGGATGGGTTTTGAATGCCACGCCTTCTTTATCATCGGGTGCGGTTTCGCGTGGATGGTGAGGGTGGTGGAGAGTGGCAGTGGGTCCCATCCCTCACCCCTCAAAAAAACCAATTTTTTATCCATTTATTTATTATTACTAAATAGTAATTAATTATTATAATTAAATTAAATTAATTAAATTACGGGGACCGGGGGGAGAAACGGAAAGAAAGAAACCGGTCACGATGGCCGCGGAGGAGCGTGGGGGCCCGCTTTGGGCGTTGGCGTCTGTGATTGGCGTTTGGTGCTCAGAGCGTTGCTTCTCATTGACGATAAGACCTTTTTTTTTTTAAATTAATAAAAAAATATATTATTATTATTATAATATTAAAAAAAATTCCAAAGCTTGTGTAGTAGTGTCTATCTGGTATTTTCTCAACCAATCCGTGTTTGACGCGTGGTTGGGGCTGACGTTTGTTTCTCTGTTCTCAGGTGGAACCGACGCCTCCTCGGAAGCCGATCAGAGCCAGAAAGAAGGTGACCTTCTCTCTCTCTCTGAGTGTCTATACTTTTGTGTGTGTTGAGGTGGACCAATGAGGATGGGCCACATGGTGGGGTCGTTGTTTGGGTCGGGGTTTTATTGGGTGTGGGATGTAGGGCCACAGGACATGTATTGTCCGTGACTACTACTACCACCCGTAGTACCTTGCTCTGGAGAAGGATTAACTATATCTATCCAATATGGAGTTAAGAGTGTGTTTGTTCACCGTTGTGTTGTTGTAAGCGAACTCTCACCGTGTATGATTTTTTGTTGTCTGGTGAACCGCAGACACTCCCGGAGCTGCAAGAGGAGGAGAGGTCTTTGCTTGGAGAGCGACAAGGATACCAAAAGGTCTGTTTTTTATCATAAAAAATGGATTTTTTTTTTTTTGGTATTGAATTTTCGTGAAGGAATGGAATGGAATGGATTGTTTGTTGATTGGTTGAGTTGGTTTGGTGAATAGTTACTAGAGGCGAAACGGAATACGCTTCAAGTACTGGTGGAAACGAATGAGAGATTGAGGAGGACAAAGGTAAGTTGAGCGTTTCCTTTCCCCCTTTTTTTTTTTTGTCTTACTTTTGGTACATTGTGTTGTTTGGTGTTGCATTTATGTGGGCTCCACCAACCTTCTCATGCTAAAGTCACGTTTGGTGTGCACTTTTATGACACTTCATAATGCTCGCTTCATGAACAAAAATGTGCTTGCCAAGTGGTTATTGTTATTGTGTGTGCGCGTCAATGACCATGTTTGGTTAGAGACAAAGGAATGAGAATAGAGAGTAGTATTAAGAGAAAGCTGTTTTTTTTAATAATTTTTTATATTGTGTGCTTTGTGAAGTGCGCTTATGGAAAAGATCCCATCTTTTTTTTTCTGTTTCTTAAAAATGGGTTTTCCGTGCAATCGGCCTTCATTTCCCTTCCAACCAAACAAGAAGGGGCCGCTTTTGTTCTCTTGCATTTCTTATAGATTCGGTAATTGATTCATTTTCTCTTTGACCAAACAAAGCACTTCACTTTTTGGTAAAATGTTTGTTTTCATAGGAAATGACCTGTCAATTTTAATTTAGTACTTGTGGTAAGGGTGTTCTTGGTTTGAAAATGAAGTTGATATTTTTAAGCGACATACTTGTTTTCTGTTAATTATTTTTACGGAGTTCTTACCAGCCATAAGAAAAATAAATGATTTTTGTTTTGCTTCATTTTTAATCTAAACAAAGACAACCTATAAATGTTTAGAAGTACTACTTTGGTACGACTATTAGGTTCTGTAGCCCATCTGTGGACCATTAATGGCGGTCATGGAACAATGCTACAACTACAAGTCACGCTGAGATTTGATCTCAAACAGATCCTTCCTGGTGATCCCTGCTATGTCAGGATCCTTTTCTGAATATTGAATTCTGCCCTAGAATTCTGCCGTAGATTTCTGCCAATGTCTGCTCGTGAGTAATTTTCTTTTGAATGAATCAGACCAACTGTGTGTGTGTGGGTGTGTGTGGGGGGTCTTGGGTGTATTTGTTGTGCTATTGCTATATTTTCTTGAGTTAATAGCCTCCATACTAGTAGGGCTGAGCATTGCAGCCTTTAGCGGTTTTCTTTCTAAGGGAGTGATACACACTTTGTCTTCCAACCTCCTGTATTGTATGACACTATTAAGTACACCTAGATTAGGTTACTATTGATTGTTATGGGCTATTAACTGTGAAGTTATTATGAATTAAGACCATTTTCTACTAGTATATAAAGGTAAGGTGTTCCCAACCAGTCTATGTTTATTTCTTTTGATCCTTTTGAAATTTCTCTGAGAAGTTAGAAGTACAATCCACTTCAATTTCATTTTTGAGTGAAATTTGTGGAGGTGGATCTGTTGGTCCCAGAGTTTCCTATGTTAAAAATTCCAATACTTGTAATAGAATTGGCTCCTTGTTAAAGTTTTCAATTGTCATTAGCTAACCAAAATAGTTTGGCTGACCTTGAGAATGGTATTACAGACTGTTTTGGAACTACATGGTTTACATAGTCATGGGTGTGAATAAAATTTGGCATGATGAAAGATTTAGCCAGACCTATATGTCATTCTATTTATGTTAGATATTATTTCTTGATCATTTTACCTGCCTTTGTAGTAAACCCCACCCATAGCAGTAGCAAGTGATTAATCTAATTAAAAAAATTCGTAGGTTAAAACAATTATTATCTTAATGAAAATCTTTGCTCAAAGTCACGAGTAAAACGGCTCAACAAGTTTTTCCTGCTATCAACAACATTCTTTCTGTTCATTTTTGTCGTATTTTTAAGCTAAGTTTCCCTTTGATGTGTTGATGCTTAAGATTATGTCAATTACAAATGTGAAACCGTTTTGAGCACAATCTAATATCATTCCGGGTGTTTGAAAACTCTACAACTTAGTCATGTGTATGCAGATACCGATATCATCAAGCACACAATATCTATTCTTGATGTATTTACAGGGAAAATTTCTAATCTTTGACAAGCATAATTTGTTTCATACAGCTAATATTGCAGTCGGAGCGAACAGCAGTGACATCGGAAGAACTTCAGCCTCGCAATAAGGCCGTAGTCGAATTACCCGATCTTAATGAACTACCTGATCTCAATGATCAAGTGATGCAAGAAACCTCTTAATAAACAGAGACTACAGACAGGCCATGTTCATCATTTGCATGAACAGCCCCAACTGTATATATATGATGAGATCCAGGTAGAATCAGTATGACTGATCATCGACAAACGGCGTCGATGCCTGACGAGATATAGCTCGAAATTAGTTCTTTTGTTTTTTTTGAGATAAAATAGTGAATAGGCTACTGATCTAGAGAACCTCTCTCTTCTTTGTGGTTTTTTTTTGGTTGGCAATGAGATTCAACCCTAACTCAATTAATGTGTCAAATAACTTAGGACTATTTGTTGCTGCAACTGGGAACCCCCATAAATTTCATTCTTTTTGAGGCCTTATCCACCTCACTTGTCATTCCTTTACCTTGTTAACTGTATAATTAAATGCGGAGACTTTATTTTATTTCTCCAATTTTGTGCTTTTTATTTTATTTGCTTGTTTTTGGGAGAGTGATTTATCTTGGGAAATTTTCATGTTTGACACTATGAAAAGCTAAAATTTTGGATATATATATATATATATATATATAGATAGAGAGAGAGAGAAAAGGGTTTCTGTGTCCACGTAAACAGTAGAATTAAGATAATGCACAGTGAGAGTTAATTTTGTGTTAATTTATCTAAATTTGAAAAACACTGTTTATCCCATTTTTAACTGTGCACTATTTATAAACACAATAGTACTGTTTACTAAATAGTGTAGAACCGTTGGATTGAGTTCACAGATTATAAATCTTTACACATACTCATATATATATATATATATATATATATATATATTAGAAAAAAATATATATATAGTGCCACAAAACGTTAATATTTATGTATGTAGTATTTATATGTTCACTTTACTCAGGTTAAGAAAGTAGATAGTCTTAAATTTATAAAAAAAAAGTTATATCAGTTTTTAAAATTATTTTTATTTAAAAATTCATCAATGAAGATTTTATTTATTTCTCTCTATTCTAATTGTGCCCTTTATTCTCTCCTTTAAAATAGTGTTTTACGTTATCAAAATAAATATTGAAAAATATAGAAATATGTTCAAAATAAATAAAATTAAAAATATATATTTACTACTTCATAAATGTAGTGCTTCATAATCAATTATAAAATGTTTTAATAACATAAATATAAAAATAAAAACAATGTAATGATTTTGTTTTGTGAATTTCTCGTAAGTTCCCTCCACTCAGAGACTGATCAGTGATCTTTCAGCGACAAAGCAAAGGACAAGCTAGCACCAGTTACGGTGGCTTGAATGACCTCCTGCGAATAATCTCACTGCCATGCAACTCTGGAGGGAAACGAGAGGTAATCCTCACATAGAATTCCTACAAAAGACCCTAAATATGAATTGTAATATGAGAGATTCGAACTCGAGACCTCTCAATTACAACCATGGGTAGTTATCATTTTTTATTTGTTAGTTTTTTTTTCTTATTTTATCAATTGTTTTTGAAAAAGTGGATAAACACGGGTTGTATTATTTACTTTTTAATAAATCACTTATTTATTTATTTTTTTTAATATTTCGCAACTTTCCTTTAGGGAAGTGTCCGTGCAAAAATTACGAGTGAAAATGGGCAACTAAAATGAATGGCAAAGTGGTTTACGGATTGCAAGTACAAGTATTAATGCTTGGGATAAAATGTACTTTTGTTTTACCTACGATCATTAAACTCAATTAAATTATGAAAAGCAAATAGTTTCTTTAAAAATATATATATATATATATATATATATAATATGTTCCTTCGACTTTTTTACATATCAATCTTAACTAAATCACATTTTATAAAAAATCAATTAAAATTAATTTATAATCTAAAATTTATAAAATGTATGTTAATTTTTTAAAATTATTTTTATTTAAAATATATTTTTAAAAAATATGTAATTAAATATAATATATTAGAAATGACAAAAATATTAAATATAAATAATAAATTAAAAAATTATTTAATGTTTTTTAAAAAAGTAAAAGCATATAGATTTTTCAAATCTTGTGAGCATTCGTAGAATTTGAAAAGTAAAAGATAAAGACAGACACAACTTGGTATATCAACACTAGTCATAACAATATACAAACCAGATACCAACAATGCAATGCAAACTAAACCATGTACAAACAATGCAAACCAGTTGTTGAGCTGACTGTTTTGATTTTTATAAATTTTTTTTTTTGTAGAAATTAGTAAAAATAGAGCTGAACAGTTGTGATTGATTGAATTACGATGACGATATGATCGGACAGACTATTCAATAACGCAATAATACTATTTATTTACACAAACGTTAGTAGATGTCGCGGCTTACTATATAAATATATATACATCCATCTTGTCATTTTACAAATACAAGATACAAGAAAACCCTGCATTGAATAATCAAAGAGAATGAAACCAACCACTCTCTTCACATAATCAGACACTCTTTTGTGTTTTTTATTCTCTTTTAAACAAATACATCCAATTCACACAAACCTGGAAACCTCAGCAAACTAATTCAAATAACTCAACTCTAAGGTGACAAGAATGGTTGAAATTATTCTCTAAGCCTCAATAACAGCAAGTATACAAATACCAATGTCTATCAAACCAAGCCAATAACTCGGAAGCCCTCTTTCTACAATATAAAAATAACAATGTTTATTCTCCGATGTATCTTCGCAGGATGCATCACCTTTTCAAGCCCGGAGATTGATCTACGGCCCTACCACCGCAACTGTGCTTGCAAGCTTCATGGCCACCGTGCTTCGTCCATCGATATCATACCCCTTGAGATATTCTTGAGGAGGGATTTTAGTCACCATTACCGTGCCACAGAGCTTCTCTTCCTTGTCCCTGCATTCTGTGAATTACTATGTGTTTTAGGAAGAATCAGAGAAGATTTCTAAAGATGAAATACAAACCAGTAAATATACCTTTTGCGCTCCACCTGAAGACAACTTTGAGGAACCCCTTTGAAGCAATAATTTTCTCATTTTTTTTGTTTTTGTTTTTGTTCTTGAGTATGTAGTTTTAGGATAATTTATTTAGGATTGACTTTTCATGCATTCTTCAACTAAGTCGATGCAACGGTGCAACACAAACTGAACAGGATTCAGGGCACAGAGAATGTTATCAGCAAGCTCACTGTCATTCTCAGCATTTTCAGATTGAATCCCTGATAACAGTGTCCTGAGAGGCAGAAGCCACTTTTCATAGGCCTTCCGCAAATTACTTGGCGACATCACACCGGTGCGGTTTGTTTTTCCTATAAAATAATATAGTTCATCATGAAGTTGTAATACTTGATAATGTTGTGAAGTATGTGAGAAAATGTTAATCCCAGAACAATGGTATAACTAGTTATCAAAAACCTCTATATTGCTGATCATACAAGGACTTACAAACCTATAAAATTTCGTCAATTAAAGATGTCAGCATTGCTTTGAGAAACCAAAGAAAGCAAGAAGACAATGCCCATTAATTCCAAAAAATTTAAGTAGGGATTATGCTGAAGCGATGCAGAAGAATGAAGGGCCAAAATGAATGCTGTAAATGTCCATAAAAAATTTCATAATTAGAAGGTTGACAAAGAGCTTTGCATGCTTCAATTAAAATTATGGATGTTCTGTTATATAGTTTCCCTATTAATAACAAATAATTCATAGAATGTTCAAGACATTAGCCATTTCAATGTTGTTTGTCAAAAGCCAATCATACCCTTCAGGTTGGCCTGCATATCTAAATGTTAAACTAATGAATACTGTAGAAGTGAAATTTCCAAGAAATTTAACTTCAGTGTAAATAAAAACCAAGAAATGTCGAAAGATAAAGAAAAATAGACTTGTGCTGCATTGTTACTACTAGCAACCGACATAAATTTTACCTGTAGATTCTGCAATCAATATGAATCTATACAAGTTGAGAGCAGACAGGACCTGTGGACAGAGAAACAAGTGAATGAATTGTCAAGGATGCGATTAATTGCAGCATAAATGGTATCCAGTTCTAGAAACAATTTACACAAGAAAATGGATGAATAAATTCAAATAGATCACACCACTATCACATAAATTTGTTTTGTAAGTTATTCCCCCTTGAAAGGCAAAGAAAAATTTCTTTGACTTCAGCTTTGTTATATATACCATCTGTATCTTAAATATATTACTGTACTACATATAAGAACATTAACAACAAAATAAAAGAAAGAAAAGTAGAACAACCCTATTCTGTTCAAACATTTGAACACTCAAAGCTTTTGGTACCCGAATTTAAATTATTGAGTCCTTTCCATAACTCCTCAATGCATCTAATCCAACTCCAGATAGAATCAATAGACACTACCAAAATATAGGTAGCATATTATTACTGATTTCTAAATGTCAGACAAGTTTCATGACACCAAAACAGAGCAGGTATAAAGAAGGCCTTCAATTTAAGTGAAGACACAGTCATTTAGCTCAACTCCAAAGTAGATCAGGTTGTTTATAAATACTTCACGAGTTATCAATCAATAATAATTCAATAATAATGGAAGATAAAATTTACAATAACTTTCAACTGTATAAAAATAAAAACTCACAAGAGAATAAATAATCTAAGCATATATCAAAACACTGGAACTGTAAGTTGACAAAGGGGTAGTACCGCCTCACTATCCTCAGGAAGGGTGGGAGGCCCTCCTTTGGGAGGTCTTAGAACCAACTCCACCATTTCAAGGGCACCATAACTCCAAAATGGTGAACAGATCATTCTGTTTTGCTGATTTTTTTCTTGATTTCTTGCTGAATTGTTACCTTGATTGTTCTCAATGACCATTTGCATCCTTACTATATCAATTAGAATTGCAATCTACATAGAAATCTCATAATCAGGAAAGTAAGCAAAGAAATAACAGAGTTTTGGATAGAAAGTAGAAGAAGCTTACCATGGAGGGAGAATTACTGTTTGTAATAAGCGCCTTTAGCATGTCCAACCTGAAAGAAGTTGGAATATCTGAAAGTACCTGATGACAGGCATATTTGGAAAAGAATGTAAGACACATTTCACAGAATAAAAATGGAAAGCTTTCACCATTAAAGCATAACTAACAGATCAAAATTATTTTAACAAATGAGAATATATCATAAAAAATGTAAAAGAAACCTGAAAGAATGTTTAAATTATATATAACTCCTTTCACATAAATATCAAATCTTTGGCTCTTCAAGCCCAACTGACATCCCAATTAAGCCACTCAATGTCAAAGAAGTCCACTAATGTTACATTCAATTATGTGATCCTGAGGGCCTGTCAGATTTTTGAATGGGAGAAATCAAGGAAAATCATATATTGGGAAAATTCTTTCCTTTAGAAGCAGCACAAGCTTTCAAATTACAAGCCCAGATAATATAGTGATTTTGAAAGAAAACAATATAAGGTGTGCAGAGTGCTGCTACTTTAAAAGGGTACGAGATGTTGAACTTTAAAAAAACAAACAGAAAACGGAATACCCCTAGTTAAAAACAGATAAGATGGCCAGTCCTCAGGCAAATGTGATGACATCTTCCTCATGAATCTTCAAACTAATTGACAGGTAGTACAAATTTCAAGTGAGGGAATACATCTAAGTCACTGAATACCTCCCCAGCAGGTCAGTTCTAAGAAACTTAAGTGTTACGCAATCCTCTAGGATAGAAACTATAGAAAGCAAGATGCTTTTAGTATTTGTACCTTTTGAAATGTGTTAAATGCTTTCTTCCTGGATGATGCTTTGGAAGCTCCAATAATAAATTGTTGAATACCCTAAAACATTCAGGTTTTGAATAAAAAGTAATACAGAGGTATCATTTAAAAAGAAAGACAGAAAACATACTTGCAGAGCAGCAAAAATAGTAGTCATAAAGGAAGAGAATTGTATTTCATCACCACTAGATTCATCAGAATTGCCTCCATCCAGAATACTAGATAATAATTCTATACATTGAAGTTTTATTTCCCAAGTGTAATCTATTGATGCAAGAACATGCTTGAACATGCCTATAGCTTGCCATCTTTTAGCATTGTCATTCTGTAGAATGTTCAGAGCAGCGATGATTTCTTCCCCAGCAGCTTTTGCAACTTCTTCAAAGATATGGCCCCACATCACTGAAGCAAAACTCAGGCAAATGAAACAAGTAATCAGACTCATTAGAAAAAAAAGGGCAATGTAGTACTCTCCAAACACCAAAAGGTCATGTTTCAACTTAAATATCATGGACAATTACATATAGTAAGGATATACCTGCAAGTGATGCCCCAATCATGCTAAAAGAGAAGCAGGTCATGAAATCGTCACCATCCTCTGATCATTATGGATGACATGTTAGAGACAACAAATATTAATAAAAAAAAAAGACATGAAAGCAAAAAAAAATAAAAAAAAAAGGGAGGGGAAACACCTATTGAGATCTTGCTTATAAGTGCATCAACAGCAGTTCCAGCCAAAAGATCAACATAAGATAAACCACAAAACAGAAGAAATTCTGAAACTTGCTTAATAGCATCTACACAAGTTGATGTATTATGAGCTAGTCTGCTTCTTGATATCAATGCCTGAAGTTAGAACACAGAAAATAAACCACATGAGAAAAGAAATGGTAAGTACGCGATGAAGAAGATCCTCATGAAACCTTAAATATACTCCATGTTTGTTAGTTCCTGACCATGCTTTGTAATGCGTAGAGACCAAGAATAGCACAAAGTTCCTCTTTCCTTCTTCCATCCTACAGAAGGGAGACGAAAAGATGAATTAGAGAATTTTGATGTTTCATATATGGGACCAGAGAGACAAAAGGTATAAAAATGTCACTACACAAAAAGCACAGACCAATTTTTGGCATAGTGCTTGGATAGACCTGCCAACAAGAATTGATTCACAAAACAAGTCATAAAGAGAGTCTTCTTCTTCATCAGATTCTGAAGATATAGCATACAGAACTTCAAGAACAGCAGGAAGTGCCGCTTTTACTTGTTGCACATGATGTCTTTGTGTGCAATTTAATACTGAAACCAAAGAAATAACAAAATAAAATAAAATAAAATAACTTCGTTAAAACAGCATCTATCCTAATCATTAAAAATAAAACCTCAATCTGCAAAACAAGGACTTTAGTATCATTATCAATTAGACACTAGCAAGCTACAAAAAATAGAAGCAGACAAATAATATGGTAGCAAACTTGTTTTATAATACTTTTATAGAAAAAAGCATGAAATACACCGTTTACAATGACTTTAGGGAAATGACGGACTAATTCAACACTTTGAGACACAACAGATACAATCAAAATAAGTTGAGTTGCAGTTGCTAAGTTTTACTCATAGTTTGTGCCATATCTATTATTACAACACCTAGAATGCTATAATTAGGTCACTAACAACTACATGGTCATCTACATCTGTCTTTGATCATTTCACAATTTGTTTATTAACACAATGCAAAATAATATTCAAATTATCAAGTATAACTCACCTTTTGGGAGTCTGCTTAAAAGTAGAATGTGATCAATCGGAGCTTTGGAAACCTTGATATGGGAATGTAACGCCTGGACCATTTTGGAGATCAATTATGGAGATAAAAAAACTATGTCAAATACAAGAATTTCAGCATAGGAAAAACTTACTAAAATGACAAAATATCAAACGGATAAATGGTAAAAAAAACAACAACAGATGAATCAAACCATTCTGCATGAATTCACAACAAACTGAAGTACTAACTAGAAAATTTTCACACAGCATGAAAGGGGCTTTTTACATGAGCTGAAGTTTTAATGCAGTTTCAACACAAGTTGAACTCAATGTGTATTTCTATAAAAACTCAATTCCCACACTTTCAATCCGAGAAACCATGCAAAGAAAACAAGAATGAATGAGTAGCATCAAAAGCAAAGGTTATCAAGCAACAAGACTTGTTCACTGAGGCATTCAATCAAACACCTAAAGAACCCACCTCACAGAGGACCACAAGCATCTCGCGGGCGCTGGAAACCGAAACCAACCTATCAACAATGGCGCCGGCAATCGCACGGCATTCATCCGATAAACCAGCGAGCCTCACCACCACCTTCGGCAACTCAAGCGAGAGCGCCTCCACCACCATCTGACACCAAAATGAAGATTTTCAACACTCGAACAAACACTACCATAAAATCAATGGATCGCTTGAGAAGGAGAACATACCTGGCTGGAAGAAGAGGAGGAAAGGTAGCTGAGAATAAAAGAGAGGGCTTCCTCAGCGTCGGAAGACAAGGACTCGGCAGTGGAGTCAAGGAGGGCGATGGTGGAGGCGATGGCCTCGTCGGAACGGCGGAAGTCGCCGGACTCAAAGGAATCGTGGATGGATTGGAGGGAGACTTGAAGGCTGTTGGAGATGGACGACGATGAGGCATCGGCGACTTGGAGGGAGACTTGAAGGCGGTTGAAGATGGACGGCGATGAGTCATCGGCGACGTGGATTCCGGCGATGTCCATAGCTAGAGATCGAGCAAGCGAACGAGAGAGAGAGAAAGAGGGGAAGTGGGCTTGTAAGTCGGGAAGTGTTGGAAGTGGACTTGGAAGTCAGGTTTTAGCACCAATATTTTAATAAATACTTTTGAAAAAAAAAGTAAACATTAATTTTTCAATATCTATTGATTTAAACTCTTATTATCTTATTGTTCAAGTAGTTTGGATTATGTTAAAATTTTGTTCAACTTCTCATTAAAAGTTTTTTTTAAAGCCAAAATCAAATAATATTATAACAATATTAAAATATTTATAATTATCTTTAATTTTGTACCCAAATTTTAAGAGTAAATTATAATTTTAAAAATATTTATAATCTAAAAAAACGTGGATAATTTTAAAATTTGATGAAACTTTAATATAAAAATATGGTTGAAGAGCTTCAATAATTTTTAAATTTTAAATTAACTGTATTATTTTTAAAAGTTTGAGTAACGATATACTTAATTAAGTTTCAACTATTATTATTAAAATCATGACAATTATATTGGGGATGAATATTATTTTTATCACATGTTAATATCTCCCATGCATAACTTGGGTATTATATTAATATATATTAAAGTAGAAAAGTCTCATGCCACGCTCTCATTAAAAATTTTGGTATAATCACCAAAATAGTCCATGTACTTTTCTCTCTCTTCCCTTTTGGTCCCTCTTTCGAGAATGCTCCGACTAGTCACTATCTTTGAGAAATGTGCTCAGTTAAAAATGCTCCATGGGCTCTCTACTTTTAGAAATGTGCCCACTTAGGAGCTAGGGTGGTGCGCATTTCAAAAGTAGAGGACCCTATGAGCATGTTTAACTAAATAGTACATTTTCAAAAGAGAAGGGATTAGTCGAGAGCATTTCGAAAGTAGAGGACCAAAAAGAAGAGAGAAAAAAATATAGGGGACCAATTGAGGGTATTATCTCAAAAAATTTTTCCTATCTAAATCATATAATATTATAATGATATTAAAATATTTATAATTGTTTTTAATTTTGTACCAAAACTTTAAAAGCAAATTATAATTTCAAAAGTATTTATAATTAAAAAATATTGATAATTTTAAATTAAGATGAAAATTTGTTTCGTTGAAATATAAACATCAATAAATTGTAGATTATTATTGCAACAACATGAAAATATTTATAATTTAGTTTTAAATTAATTACAAGTTATTAGAAGAACTGCCTTGCTAAACTACGAAGGTGTTCTAAATTAATTACAAGTTATTAGTAGAACTGTCTTTGCCAAACCACTAAGGCACTTGAAATTTAGTTCATTTATTGATGATATAAAATCCACTCTTTTAGTCCTGCACATTTCTGTCGTAGATATATCTGCCCTTTTGGTTATCGTATTTACACATTTACGTCATTTTTTGTCCCTCCAGTTCATTAAAAATAATGTAAATGTGTTTTTTAAATATGAGGATCAAAAGAGCGGATTTTATATTAGAGGAACTAAAAGGATTAAAAACATAAAATAGGGGACAATTTTGATATTTTAACCACAATATTAATATGGTATTTTATTTTCACCATAAGTTCAAATCGGAGGGTTCAAAATATAACCCTTTTTTTTATAATTTTTTAACTATAGACAAACCACACACGTTTTATTATTACATTTAAAATATCCGGTTATTATTAATTTGAAATTAAATTTGTATTAAAAAATAAACATGAAAAGAAAAAAAATTCACAAACTCCGGTTGTTAAAATTAATTATTTAAAAATATATTTAAATATAAATATTAATAAATATATTTTTTTAAAAAAAAATTTAATATTTATTTTAATTAATATTAATTCATTCATGATTAAAAAAATATTAATTCATTCAAAAGTAAATCTCATCTTCAATTTGGAGTTATTTTCCCATCAATGAAAAAAAAAAGGGAAAATTACTGTTTACCCCTCGATAATTTCAAAACTTCCCAAACAGCCCCTGTGAGTTTTGCATACCTCAGACAACCCTTCCTTTATTGTTTCACTTCCTTTTTACCCCCTGCATTATGAAATTCCATCATTGCTCTTAAACCTTTTTGCATACATTTTTCATTCTTTTTGCATTACTCTTTGCATGTACTCATTTCTTAAAGCAGAAATTTCATTTTTAAACATGAACTCATTTCTTAAACAGAGAGTTCATTTCTTAAACAGAAACCCTCATTTCTTAAAGCAGAAAACTCATTTCTTAAACGAGAAACCCTCATTTTTAAACATAAAACTCATTTTTAAACAAAAAAACATTAATATTTAAAGCAGGAAAAAAACAAATATTTACATGATAAATTAATCCCGGATATAAAAACCAATTAATCTTGGCCACTCGTGACATATTTAAATAGAAACAACGATATTTAAGCACTTTTTTTAAAGCGTAAGCGCAATATATTAAACGAAAACATCGATAGTTAAACAAAGACAAACAAGCGTATAAAGCGAGAACTCATTTTCTTAAAGCAGAGAGCTTATTTTTTTAAACAAAGACCTCATTTTTTTAAACGAAACCCTCATGAGTAGGGACATCGAGTATCTCATCGTCGGGCGATCTCGCGTGAACGCTGAGTCTCTGAGCTCCGGATCCGGCGAGCGATCTCGGAGGTGGCGTGCTCGTGTGGGGTCTTAAAGGAGAAATCTTTATTGGCGTTGGCGATCCGGGTTGGCGACGTTCCTCGGCGGTCGGAGTGGTGAGGTCTTCGGTGGCGACGTCGGATAAGACGGAAGTCGAACTCGAGCGGAACCATTCTCGATTGCGGAGACCGCAACATGGATAGCAATAGGGTTAGGGGTTAGGGATCATTCAGGGGTTTGGATCCATGGTGCCTAAGTCGATGCCGACGGAGCGGAGGGAGGAAGCGGCGTCGATGAGGGGTTCGATCTCGCCCGTCTTCGCTCTTCATCTTCATCGTCTTCCACCTGTCGTCGACCTCATCTCTTTTCATCTTCTTCGCTCGTCGACCTCGGGGAAGACCGCATGCTCCTCGTCGTCGAGCGAAGGCGTCGAAAGGTTGCAGCTCGTACATATTTAAATAGAAACAACGATATTTAAGCACTTTTTTTAAAGCGTAAGCGCAATATATTAAACGAAACATCGATAGTTAAACAAAGACAAACAAGCATATAAACAGAGAACTCATTTCTTAAACGGAGAACTCATTTCTTAAACGAGAGCTTATTTTTTTAAACAGAGACCTCATTGAGTAGGGACGTTGAGTATCTCATCGTCGTCGATCTCGCGAACGGCTGAGTCGCTGAGCTCCGGATCCGGGCGAGCGATCTCGAAGGTAGCTGCTCGCGTGGGAGTCTTAAAGGAGAAATCTTTTATCGGTGTTGGCGATCCGGTTGGCGACGTTCCTCGGCGGTCGGAGTGGTGAGGTCTTCGGTGGCGACGTCGGATAAGACGGGCTGAACTCGAGCGGAACCATTCTCGATCATGCGGAGACTCGCATCATGGATAGCAATAGGGTTAGGGGTTAGGGATCATTCCGGGGTTTTGGATCCATGGTGCCTAAGTCGGTGGCGAGGAACGGAGGGAGGAAGCGGCGCCGACTGAGGGTGCGATCTCGCCGTCTTCGTCTTCGTCTTCATCGCCTTCCCCGCTCGTCGACCTCATCTCTTTCATCTTCGTCGTCGTCGACCTCGGGGAAGACCGCGATGCTCCTCGCTCGTCGAGCGAAGGCATCGAAAGGTTGCACCTTTTTCTCTCGAACATGAAATCCCATTTTTCATGCAGACGTGATCGTGATTGTGGTAGCATGCTTTGTCCTCACTGCCCAGCTCAATCAGCTGATAAAGAGATTTTTGGGGGTGATAAATACACGCACAAAAACTCATTTCTTAAACAGAGACCTCATTTTTTTAAACAAAACCCTCATTTCTTAAACAGAAAAATCATTTCTTAAAAGCAAAAATCATTTCAAAACGAGACCTCATTTTTAAACGTAAACCTCTTTTCTTAAACGTAAAACTCATTTCTTAAAGCAGAAAAACTCAATTTTTTTAAACAAAAAACTCATTTTTTTAAATAGAAAACTCATTTTTTAAACAGAAAACTCATTTTTTAAACAGAACCTCATACCTCATATTTTAAATAGAAAGCTTCATTTTCAAATAGAAACTCATTGACTCCAAGGGCATTATAGTCAAACCCTGTCACACTTGCCATAACTTCCCACGCAAGGGACAATTTCGTCCAAAAAATTCCAAATTAACTCTATCAATCACTATTAGATGTTTGGGGGGTTAAAAAAATCATCAGATTCAAAGGAAGGGCTGTTTGAGGAGTCAGCAAAACTAATCGTGTTTTTAGCAATATCAAGAACTTACAGCGTGTTTTTGGCAATTTCCACAAAAAAAAAAGAAGAAAATGACTCATAACATCTTTCCCCCTCTATTCTCTTCATTAACGAAATTACCATAGTTAAGTAAAAAATAAAATGTAAAATAAAAATATTATATGTATGGTAATATTGGTATAACCCCAATAGTAAGTATGGCTACACAAGTGTGAGGTGTCCCATGCAGGATGTTGGGAGTTTGAATTCCTCTTTATGAGATAAATAGTATAAACGTGGACAATGCCATATATATATATTATGAGTAAAATAGTAAATCTATAAAACAAGAGATGAGTATGTATTTCATTTTTAAATACTTGGGCTTTATTCAGCATGAGAAATCTTGTAGTCATACATAAATTAATGTTGGTATAGCCCAATAATAAAACATGTTTGCATGGGTATATCCTACAGGAGGTTGAGAGTATGAATTTCATGTGTGATAAATAATATAAACAGTGAATTTTGTCATATATATATATATATAATACGTCAATTGCGGACGTTTTATGAACGTCTGTAATTGATAAAAAGTAAGAGATGAAAAGAGACGGAGAGAAATGGGTATGGGAACAATGCCATAAACAATGTTCAAAGTTTATATTGATTTTAAAAACAAATTATGATTTTTCACTATATTACTATTTATAAGTACAGTAAAACTAAGTACTGTTTACAAGAGTTAATGTGTATCCAAAATCAAATCCTTTTGGATTTGAATCAGAGGGCGATATGCGAATGTTCATAAAATGAAGAATTTACGAACGTTCGTAGATGACACTAGCTCACACACACGTGTGTGTGTATATATATATATATTAAGAGTAAAATAGTAAACCTATAAAATAAGGGAAAAACACATATTTTATTTTTAAATACCATAGATTTATTAATGCGGAGAAATTTTGTAGGAACTCAGTGGGGCCAAAGAGTTTATAGCTCACTGGTACAATCCCACTTGCTTAAGGTCAAAGTATGAGACTTTTATTACCTTCAAGTCTTCTCGGTAGCAAAAATGATTGCAATAGGTCTTTGGCGTGGTCTCGTGCTTGCCACCCAAGCCCCGCATTTTTTTACTCTCCGAATTTACCGAGGACCATATGTTATATATATATATATATATAAATATATGATCAAAATTAAATTAAATAAAAAAAAGAATTCAAATAATAGCTGGCCATATGTAAAGTGTAAACAATAAATCTCAACACAAAGTTCCCTCGCTATCCTCATCCTCTTCTTCACAATGTCACCATCCACTCCTCCTCCATGGCTTCCCTCCCTCCGCTTCTCCCCCTCCCTTCAAACCCTAACCCTAAAACCATCCGCCGTCGATCCCTTCTCCTCTCCTCCACCGCAGCCGCCGCGACCGCCACCCTTCCTATACCTCTCCCCGCTGTTGCCGGAGATCCACCCTCCCCGGCCATCACCGACCGCGTCTTCATGGACTTCAGTCTCTGCCCTTCCTTCCTTCGCCCTGACCGACCTCTAGCTCCCGATCTCCTCTCCGCCTGCCCTGATTCCCAGCCTCTTGGAAGGATCATCTTCGGCCTCTACGGCAAGGTCGTTCCCAAGACCGTGGCAAACTTCAAGGCAATGTGCGCCACCTCGTCTTACCGCGGAGCTCTAGTCCACAAGATCTTGGAGGGCGAGTTCTTCGCCGCCGGTCGCCAGGGACGGCGGGAGAAGGGAGAGATCCGGCCGCCGCCGAATTTGGTGAAGAATTCGGAGACTGTGGATTCGCAGTCGTTTCAGTTGAAGCATTGGAAGCCTGGAACTCTTTCTTTGTGCCTTTCGGAGAATGATGATGATGATGAGATTAGGCTTGATCCGGAGTACCATAATGTTGAGTTCTTGGTGACCACAGGACCGGGCCCTTGTCCACGGCTTGATGATCAGAACATCGTCTTCGGGACTGTCCTTGAAGGTGAGTCCTCTTCACTTGAATCTTCATTCCTTTCCTTGCCTACATTGCTTTCATGGATGATAGTTTTGATGTGCTATGTTTTTCTGCTGACATTGATCCGCAATAAGCTCGACAAGCTCTTGAAATAGCTGAATCTAACTTGAGTAGAGCTGAGGGTAAAATACAAGCAGTTGTAGATAATCAATCTCTCAGATGAGCTAGGACCCAAAAAAAGGCTATCAGCCTATCAATGTTATATCCTTATGGACAAGCAACAATACATCAAATCAAAACAATCAAAAGAAGTTCTTTATTATACACTACACCACCAATTGAACATAATCAAGTGTGAACATAATCAAGTGTAATCTGATACAATGAATAAAAGATGGGCAGAAAAAATAATGTGGCTTGATGAGCATAAGTGTTGTGTCTGTATGTGAAGTGTGTAAGCTAGCGCATCAAGCTGTCCGTTTTAAATCCATAGAAGTAAAAGAACAAGTGTGTGTGTGTGTGTGCGCGCCAGTGAATGGTGTGAGCTTAGTACAACAAACTATCCATTTTAAGTCCATGAAAGTAATGCATTGAAGATCACTGAGTGATGAATAATAAGGTCCTATAAGATTTGTGAACTTGTTATAATTTTTGCTAATTCATCCTATAAAATTAAGAGTAAGAGTTCAGTGCATCAGTTTGCTGTTTGAGTCCATGGAAGTAACATAACAAAGGTCACTGAGCAATGGATTGTGCAGACGGTGGGCCCATTATGATTTGTTTACTTATAAGAGGTTTTGCTAACTAGGACTTATGCTGTGAGACTTATTATGTGTTTGTAGAAAGAACCCTCTTTTGATTTTTAAAATGATTAATCAGAAAAGGCAGCTTCTAAGTGATTTTGATTAAGTTTCTAGACCAGCATTATCCTATTAGGAAACAATAATATCTTATGAGGCCATTTTCTATCTTTGTTTGATGATTGGGAATACCAATAATTTAATGACTTCTCTTAGTAAATAAGGATGCTTAAACTCAGGCACACTTCGTTTGTTTGATATGTCAGGATGGTCCATGATTTATTCCCTGAAGCAGTTTTTGGTGTCTTCCTATTTGATATAGTAGGTTGTTGCCTTATGTGTCTATCTTCTGTTAGTCTAGTCTCTGTATTAAATTATTTTTGTATATAGTTGTAACTTTTATATAATTAAGGCCTCGTCCCCTCGTAACATTAACTTAGTTCCATAGCCTGATTCTTATCCTCCTTGCCGAACTATGGCTTTATCTAGTTTTAATACTTCCTATACGGTAACCTTTATTACTGCCTTCAGTGTCTATAAAGACTTTGTAGATTGAAAACAAGTCTCTTATTGACAGATTTCGCCTTAAGAAGATGATGTAGAAAAAAAAAACCAAAATATATTTTTAGAAACATTGGTTGTAGGTGCGAGAAAGCAAATACCTGTGTGTGAAGAGTGTAATCTTAGTGCATCAGGTGATCCTCTTTGAATCCATGAAAGCAACACAGCAAAAATGTGTGTGTGATGAAGACACTGACGAGTTAAGCTGAATGCATTAAACTGTCCATTATGAGTCAATGAAAGTAACACAGCCAGCATGTGTGAATTGTAGGAGTTATTTGTGCATCAAGCTGTTCTTTTTGAGTTCATCAGAGTAACTGATCAAAGATCACTGAATAATGGATTGTGTCGACCTGTTCGATTTTGTTCACGTGTTAGGGGTTATGAAATTCATCCTATAAAATAAAATGTGAGCTTAGTGCATCCAGCTCGTGTGTCCCTGGAAGTAACATTGTAAAGATCACTGGATGATGTTCATATGAATGTCATGGATATATATGAGATTTGTTTTCTGGTAATAGGTTTTGCTAACAAAAACTTATGCAATGATACTTGTTCAGAATTTATGGAAAGTGCCGCCAAGGCACTTAATTTTAATCTTAATTAATCAAAAAGCTTTTAATTAATTCGATCATAAATAAATAGATCTGTTTACATCCACCCCATATTGATTGGGTTTTCCTTCAGTTCAGCCAAATGATGTTATGGTTTGATGGATTTACTCTCTAATTATAGAAGACAATATACAAGTTATATAACCTGGCATCCTCTTTGGTTTTCTTGGCTCTAGCTTTAATGCAGTGGCAATAAAGATGATGGTAATGATGCTTAGACTCAATTACAGTTAATTCCTCAGGGCCTAACTCTCAACCTTTTGTTACTTTCTTCTGTATTCATTCCCTTAAAAGACATTAATCAGGTTGAAAATGACTCCTCACTTGTCAGATTTTCATTTAGGAAGACTGTGGATAAAGCAAATCAAAATAGATTTGGGGAGCATCGGTTGGTAGTGGAAAAATAGCAAATACCACTGAGTGTTCATAGTTGTTGGAGTGTCACACCATATTTGTCATAAGTGTTACTGAAGACAGGAGGCAATTCATGATAAGAAAAATTAACAACAAGTTAAATGGAGGAACATTGTTATTAATGGATTTCTTACTGGTGCTGGAGAGAGTCCATGTCCATTGGTATAGACATTAGTAGTTCTCAGATAAGGACACCCAGTGTGAAATGTGCAAAATTTTATAACAAAGATATGTGACTGTGCTACATACTTTGACAGTCAATTTATGCCCTTTTTTTTTTGTCTTAGGAAGATTTTCCAGCTTATTATTTAGGAACATCTAGATTTATCTCTTTTTTAAGCCACTTACGTCCCAATGTTTAGTTGCTCTGTCTTTATTATCCTTATTCTTTGGTTTTTGATAAACCATATTTGTTGACTCGAATGGACATCACTCTTAAACATTGTTGGGGCCACTGGTCAAGATCAACTAAAGATCACCAATTGTTTATAGCCTTGTTTATAGCCTTAGGTATAAACTCTATATATCATGAAACAAGAAGAATAAAATTACATTTTTACTCTTGGGAAATACGAAACGACATTAGCTATAATACTTCTGAAAGGACTCCACTAAAAACATACTGCTGCCCTTCTTTTATGGCCATAGACCTGCATGCAAATCTTTTCTCATTAGACTATACTAGTTCTGGAAAATCCCTTATAATCGGGCTACACCACCAATCTTGATATCCTTATGTAATTAGAATATTTCAGCCTGGCTGATACTTCCGGTCAGGGGATCCTAATAGTTCCTCATATATTTAGACTCCAAATAACTCTCGGGGTCTTATTGTTAGGTCTTATAACTGTGCTCCTATAGACTTTTAACCTGTGTCCATCTATTGGTGTTTGGAAGGAGAGAATGTGTTTAATTCTCTTAATTCATCTAGTGATATATTCTATTCTCTTTACTTACTAGCTAAGAAGTTTAAAACCTTAATGAGTATTTCAAAATTTCTTTCCGATTAATTTATTTTTTTTACTGAGTAGGTTGAGTAACTTGGTGAGAAAATTACTTTTCTTCTCGAATAAAAGACTTAATGAGGAAGTAACTGTTAGAAGAGTGTTAATTTTGCAATTAATAAATTAATCGGAAAGAAATTTTGAAGTGCTTTGGTGAATGTGTTGAAACTTGTTCTTCGGTGTTGCAATGCTTTAGTTCAAACTTCTTGTTTGTAACAGCTTCTCTGATTGAATGATACTTGATTGCAATGTGCCATGGGTGACTAGATTTTTGTCATCACTACAGCTGATTCGTTGTTGCAGTAGATCTTTGTTGGCTCTTTCTTCTGTTCACCCATGTCTTGTAGAATTCTTCTCAGTCAAATTGCTTGATTTACTGCATTTGCTGCCAGTACATACTCAGCTTTTGCGGTTGATAGTGCTACTGAGGCTTGCCTCTTAGATGTCCATGAAAAAAATTCATGAGCTTAGTGTGTAGGCATATTTAGAAGTACTTTTCACGTTATCTACTGAACCGGCCAATGACTGTCGGTGTAACCCAATTATTTTTAGTATTTTTAAACTTGCACCATGAACCATAGTCATTTTTGCCTTGTAAAAATCTGAGAATTCTTTTTGCTGCTCTAGAGTATATTTCACTTGGTCTCTGCATGAAATTTGATAGCAGGTTTGCAGCTAACATAATATCCGGTCTTGTAGTTGTTAAATAAAGTAGATTTCCAACAAGGCTTTTCTCTAACAAGATCCATCAGCTGCGAAGTTTTTCATTGACCATTAGTCCAGTCTACTTCCAGGCAAAGTCTTCATTGGCATTCAACGGAAAACTATGCAGCAGATGGATCTCAATTAGCCGAAGGAAATTAACACCCTTAGAACATTTACCTCTTGAAGAAGTTTTGAACTTCTTGAGGAAGTTACTTTTGAACCTGCCAACGATATTTCAAAATTAAAATGCTATGTCTCTAATGTACTCTGTTCCAGTCATCATGGTAAAACTAGCTGTTATTCATCTCAGGATTGGATGTCGTCGGTTCCATTGCTGCCATTCCTACTTATAAACCATCAGAGAGGATCCGTCAGTTTCAATGACTTTGCTGAGTTCCTTGGTGATGAGAGAGCTGTGAATGCTCGTGCATTGTGGAATAGGCCTCTGAAAACAGTATATGTCAGTGACTGCGGAGAACTGAAAGTAGCAAAGCCTTCACTTTCTCCAAGTTTACCATAGCATATGAGGTAAGTATTCTTTGTTAAGAGCTTAAGCTCATCATTCTCAACTATGCCTTCAGAGGTTCAACTCCCATTCATCTATATGGTTTTGATGCATTTTTCTTTGTCCTATCACGCATAAGATTTCACTTGTGTTCACTTGTTGTACATGCAATTTTCGCCTGTCGAGTCTGTTATACAGAATGTGATTCAGCTACTTTAAATTTAGAAGAAAGTTAAGATTGTGTTCTCTAAGTTCAAACATCCGTTTAGGTAATTCTGGTGGTTCTGTAAACTTGGAGTGCATCTTGTCACTGCTTTGAAACAAGACTTCTGAACTTGGGCTTTCTCACTTGAGATCTCAACCTGTAGGATCTATTAATGATGATGCTATGTAATAGATCCTTTAGTCCCACATCAGTTAATTGTGAGAATATTCATGTGCATATAAAGGTGGGGTTAACCCTCACCATTGGACCAGTCTTTTGGGACATGGTACCCATCCTTATGTGCACAAAGATGGTATTTTTATTGAGAGTGGTCAGTGTAGAGTTCGATCGGGTCTAGCATGCCACTTAAGATGGTTAGCTGGGTGTTGGGGTCCTGATGAGAGAGTAGGCTTTGATCAGGGTGCTATATAATAGATCTTTTAGTCTCACATCGGCTAATTGAAGGAGCATCCATGTGCATATAAGGGTGAGGCTAATTTTCACCATTTGACCGGTTTTTTTTGGGATATGGGATCCCACTCTTGTGTGCGAAACATTACTTTCAATTAATGATGCCATTTTTGAAGTATTTATTGCTTGATCAGGTGTCAATGTAGTCTACCATTAATAGTGATGTCTAAAGGTCCACTCAACAACCGATTAGGTGCTTTGGCAGCCATCGCTGCAGCTCAATAGTGATTACCAACATCTAATTAGTCTCTAAGCAATTAATGCCTTAGACATGCTCAATAGTGATTACCAACATCTAATTAGTCTCTAAGCAATTAATGCCTTAGACATCAAACTTGTTTTGGGGATCCCTATGTAGAGATTAAAACTCCATCCAACCTTACAAGCAAGGTTGCCAACGACCTTCGGGTCTATTGGTACATGAGTCGCCGATAGAGCTCTCACCGAGTGGTGAGAGTTCGATTCTCGGCTGAGGGCATATTTCTGGGAGTTGTGAATAGTGGTTGTGTACGGGTGGTTCCAGCGCCCACGTGAGCGCGGCCCCGTCTCCACTTGTTCCACCGAGGCTTGTGCACACCCCTGGGGTCTCTAGTGGGTTCATCCCACTCTTCTTCCTCAACCTTACAAGCAAGGTTGCCCAATCAAACTTGATTCCTTAGATGCCTAAATCACATGTGTTGGAGAAAAAACACACCTATCTTATTTATTTATTTATTCATTAATCATGTGGATAAATGGGACAATATTGTAAGGACAACATTCGTGGTAGAGGCAAACAAACTGTCCTTGTCTTGTTACGTCTTGGAAAAGACGGATAATTACCATTCAAAGCATGAGAACACACCAATGGCTTGGATTGGTCACAACATAGTGATAGAGATGCATGCCAAGACACTAGAATGAATGTGTGTGTGTGTGTGTGTGTGTGTGTGTGTGTGAGAGAGAGAGAGAGAGAGAGAGAGATGTTTGTTTGTTTTTTATGTGGATTAATAGATTGGCCAACTACTTGGAGTCAAGGATATTTATTTTTTTCCTAATATATGAGTGGTTTATTGCATTTCTGAACACATATACTGATAATTATCTCAACTCCAAGTATATATTTTTTTCCTAATATATGAGTGGTTTATTGCATTTCTGAACAAATATACTGATAATTATCTCAAGTTTGAAAGTGTTCACACTTTAGTCACATTTTATTTGACATATTTTCTTTATCCAAAGAAAAAAAAACAGTTCTGAATGGCCAACTTCTGAAAAAGACAATGGATATTTCCAAGCTGTCTTTCAAATGTCATTTCATAGAAGTTTGGTTGGTGGCACATAAGTCATGGAATTATACAGTTAAGTTGTATTTTAGCTATGATTATTAAATTTAGATACACATATAGATAATTAATTAAATTATATGTTTGTTGATTTGTTACAAAAGTAACTGCGTTTGGATTGGAGGAAACTAGTGGAAAAGGAAGGAAACAAAAGGGAACTTTGCTTTCTTGTGTTAGGTTGCTATAAAGAAGGATAAGATGATAAGAAAATGAAAGACAATAATGAACATGTAAAGCATAGTTCCCTTCTCTTTTTTATTATTTTCTTTGCTTTTCCCTCTCTTATCTTTATCTAGCTCTATAGATTTGTTAAATGAAAAAAAAAAGTCATTTTATTGCAAATGAAATTTGTAATTACTTGTGCATCCTTATTGCAAATGAGGCATTTGTTCCATACATAAATAAACATTAAAAATAAAATTTGTTTTTGCATGCATACATATTTTGTGGGGGTATATATATATGCAAATTTAACATTTAATGGGGGTATATATGTAAAGAGAGCTATGTAAATATGGAAAGTTGTTGTAGCTAGACACGTTGAGCATCTACTAATTTGGCGTGCTCAGTTAGACATGACAAAGTTTGGTCCTGAATGATCTTGTAAAGCATCAAACTTGAGTAGAAAATGACTAGGCATTCATTAATAAACATATTAAAATTGAATAAATATTTATTTTATTTTAATTTTTTAATAAATTAATTAGGCCTTTCTGATAAGAAAGCATGAATTAAAAGTTAATAATTTTTACATGTCAAAAACTGAAATCTACAAAATTCATTTTTCTCTTAATATATTTATTTATTTATTTTTGGCTTGGTTTTTTTTTTGTTTGTTCTTATTTTCAAAGCTTTAAAATCACAAAAGTCTTTCTTGTCAATAAATTCCGACACACTAGTCAAGTTTATTTCAATAAATTAGACTTAATTAAATATTTAGGTGATTTCAAGTGAAGTTTTTTATTTTATAGGAATGAAGTTTTATTTATTTTGTCATTATTATTTTAATAGTTAGGTTTGAAATCAAAGTGTGAATGGAAACAAGGAAATGTACTGTGAGCAAACAAGGAATGTCAACTACATGCCAACCAAAGATAAATAAGAATCTTGTTCCCACTTTGATGTCCTGTTTTCACTCTCAAAGCCAAAGGCATTTTTCTTTTGTTCTCTTTATATTATTTTATTTATTTATTTCTTTTTATAAGAGTATTGTATTGCAATATAGTCCTTGAGAACTTACAAAGTTGTCCAAAGGGGACCACTTTTTGTTATTTGAAGAAAACACACCATAAGGTCTTTTCAGCAAAAAGTTATAGAACCTCTTTCACTCTTTTTCATTAATATTCATTATCTATTCATTGAATGTTTATCACAACACTTTCTTAACTTCAATGCATATGCAAACTTGCTAGTCTTTGTCTTCTCTTTGCTTTCTCAAAAGAAAGTGAGAGAGAAAAGAGAGAGACTCTCAAGCCTCAAGTGTAAGCATTTGTCTTGTTGAAAATGCAAGGCCTTTTATATAAAATTTTATTATATTTGTCTTAACTAATTGATTGATTGATTAATTAATTAATTAATTAATTAATTAATTTTTTTAAGTGTTTTAGAAATATTATTTAAAACATTATTTGTTAGATGCATCACTCAGAGGATGGTGAAAACTGTGTCATCTTTTTTTGCTTTCTCAAAAGGAAGACAGATTCTCATGTGTAACATTGTTTGGTTGAAAATTCATAGTCTATTAGATTCCTACCTTTGTAGTATACATTTTTTTAACATGTTATTTGAGTTTTTGATAATACTTTGAGCAGAGAAAGATTGAATAATAGAATTTTTTGTATATCATTATAAAATAATGAAACTGATATAGTGGGGGAAAAACATGAATCAATAGTTTATTTTTTATTATGTGTTATCATGAGAATCATTTAGGTTTTACATCAATATTTAGGTTATTTTTTATTTTATTATTATTAGTTTTTGACAAAATAGACAAGCCACCTGTTATAGGGTATGTACAAAGGTAAAAAAATTGACCATTTAATCCATGCGCTCTCACTCGGTGACGCTGGATTCCAAACCCGTTCATATTATCAGGTATTTTTTTAGCCTTTACTGTGTTTAGTGGGATTTGAATGGAGTTTTTTTCTAATCCTCACACCAATGTTTTTGTAGTGAACCGGTGTTATTGGATTATAAACCCTTTAAATTTATATTGATAGCGTTTATTTCTAGTTTTAATTAAAAAAATATATATCTATGTCGATATAACTCATATTAATTTTGATAGGCACAAATGATTAAGTGCTCATAAGCTGAAATAAATAAGTAAAGGCACTGTGGAGAAACTTTAGTACTTGTGCATAGAATGAGACATCCAGAGAAAAGAAAAAAGTCACTTTGGTTGCTTTCACATGTACAATGACATCTTATTTCCATCATAGGAAACATCACTCAATAATTTTATCTTAATTAAATAAATGTTGAGATAGGTGATATATTTATATATATTATCTTACATGCACAATATACTAATATAACCTAAAATTGTCCATAATTATTATTTAACACAACAATACTTTTAGAAAATATATAGTTTCACCAATCACACTTATAATATATATATATATATATATAGACTATTTCACTTGTAATATAGAATTTATAACTAGTTATTGTTCCCTCTTCATACCTACTTGCATTAAACACTAAGGAGTCAATAAGGAATGCTTGCCCTACAAAGCAAGCAAAACAATTAATTGTCGGCACTACATCCACAAATTGATTTCTTAGTTTGTCTTTTCTTTAATTTTAAAAAAAACATAAAAGTACATTATAATTCAAGAAAAAAAAAAGTTTTGGAGTATTTGAATAATTTATTAAATCTAAATTAAATAAAATAATTACAAATATAATTCTGCAATTACTAAAAAGTACAGGGTCTTGAATAAAATGTAGTCACGAGATGTGGTTTGTTTCTAGCTCACGGGGATATTGGATTATCCATGCATTAAAAAGCTTTAGGGGTAATATAGTAAATTCAAGGTCACAATTTTGGTGAGAATAATTAACATTGGCCGAGTCTTCATAGCCTTGTCTGGGGACCATCCTACGATCAAAACGAGCGTGTACGACGTCTTGCCACGTGTACGCACAGATCGAGATCAATGGTTGTGGGCCCCCACCGCACGGAACCAATTTGCGCGTCATGGGGAATGCTTTACCATCAATCAGGGGACCACGTTCACTCCCCCCGATGTGGGGACCATTTAACGCCGTTTTTTTTGTACTACATAACTTATAATTCATTAATTAATTAATTAATTTATTTATTACTCCTTTCGTTGTTTTTTTATCTGGTTAATCGAAAAAACTTAGATTATTTCATAAAATTTTTAAAAAAATAATTATTTTTTTAAAATTATCCTTAATTTATATCTTCATATTTTTCTCTCGTATTTAATTTCAATAAAAAAGTTGAATATTAATATTAGAAGTAATTTTGGAAAAAAATTATAAATGCGTCTTGATGTTAGAAAATGACAAATAAAAAAGAATATGGATTTGTGACGGATAAAAAGAAACGGAGGGAGTAACGTACATCATTGCTATCTTTTTTTTTAAAAAAAAAATTTATTTAAGTTTTTTATTTAAAAAAGTTGCCATTTGGTCTCCTAGTTTAAGTATTGTTATAATTTGGTCATTCGAATATGCACTATTAACAGATATCACATATGGGCATATTACATGATTATTCCATTTATTCTTTTTTTTTCTTATCAATTTTACTTAATTCATACTGATAAAAAAAAATTGGCTGAAAATAGTTGGTAACCTAAAATTTATATTATTATCCTCATTTAAAATATATTTTGAAAAATGTATATTTGAATATAATTTATTAGAAGTTGTAGAAATACATTGAATATAAAAAATAAATTTAAAATATTTAATATTGCACAATATCTCTAAATAGACAAATAAAATGACCAAATAAAAGCTCCAAAATATAACAGGTAAAAAGGCAGGAAGGGTTTGAACTTAATAGTATGTGCTACCGTGATCAAATTATAACAAAAACTAAAATAAGTGGATGAAATCATCCAGTTTTAATACTGAGTGATAAATTAGATTGTTTATTTTATAAAAAAAATGCCATTTTTCAATTAAAAAGATGCATTTATTAGGTTGAAAACCAGAGAATAACTAACGCCGTGAAGTAACTGTTTACGTGTGGCCCCACACGTGGGCGACAAGAAAAGGCTATCGCGCCGGCGTCCCCTCAGACAGCAAACCAAACTAAATACTATTCCACGTGGCATCTCTTCATTCGCCACACCTCCCCGAGCGTGCTATGCCAGGGCCCACACAAGTGGTCCCACATGTTTTCTACCACGTGTCGATCTCTCCCTCAACGATAACTTCGCGCCAATTTCTTCCCATCGTTCACATCCTCCCACGTGGCCACCGTCATGCTCCTCCGATTCTAATCCAACTATCAATCCCAACCGTTCAAATGCGAATCACTACAAAATCTCCAAATAATTACGTTTTTTCTCAGGGTGTTTATCGTTAATTTTCCGAAAACGGTCGTTTCTCTCACTATCCCGTTACGGAGGAGGAGATGATGCGTTTTGAATTTTCCACGGTTCGAATTTTCAACGTGTTTCTCTCTCTAGAATCCTTATATAAAGGGTTCTTGTTTCTCTCTCTAGGTATTTATAAGATAGAGAGTGAGAGAGAGAGAGAGAGAATGAGAATGAATCCCAACACTGAAGAGAGGATTAGGGCAAGAGAAAGAAAGATCAATGGCGTTCCAGATGCCGCCCCTCTCCCACTACGATCACCATCTGCCGCCGCCTCCCGATCCCTCGGCCGCCGGCGAGCAGAAGATCTCCGGACCCGGCCAACAGCCGCCGACTTGGTTGAACAACGCGATCCAGAGGCAGCAATTCGTTGATGGGAGCTTCCTTCATCTTCAGACCACGTCGGAGTCATCGGCGTCGCCGGTGGCTGCTGCCGGGAAGTGGATGTCGAGGGTGGGGATGGTGAATCGGAGTGGGAGTGAGGATGAGGTGCCGGTGTCGAGTGATTCGATGATCGCTGCTGAGATCTCTCATGGCTCTGCCGGTGCCGGAGGGGAAGGTGGGATGGGGGTTGGGGATGGTGGGGATGGATGGCAGAGCGCGAGGTTCAAGGCTGAGATACTGGCTCATCCACTGTACGAGCAGCTGCTGTCGGCGCACGTCTCGTGTTTGAGAATCGCGACGCCGGTGGATCAGCTTCCGAGGATCGATGCGCAGCTGGCCCAGTCGCAGAACGTTGTCGCCAAGTACTCGATGCTTGGCCCCGGCGCTGGTTCTCAGATGCTCGGTGATGACAAAGAGCTCGATCAGTTCATGGTTAGCTAAGCTTCTTTATTTCTCTCTTGATATATATATATATATATATATATTCCTCTCACTTCACTCTTAATTTAGTCTCTTAATTTTCCTTAATTCTTTTTTCTGAGTTCTTGATTGCATTGATTTTTTTGCGCTTTGGGAAATTGTTCTTGTTGTTTGGGGTTTTTATTATTATTTTTTCTTCTAGGGTTTCTGGTTTATGGATTTATGATTTCTTGATTTCTTTTTTGGATCCTTAATTGTTATTTCTCGAAAAGTTTTGCATTTGTTTCTTAAGTTCCACTCATCTTCCGGGGTTTCTAGGTTTTTTTTTCATGGATTACTGATTTCTTTTTGGATCTTGAGTTGTTATTTCTAGGGTTTCTGAACAACATCATTCGGTTTTCTATTTGTTGCTATTTTTTCTCTTTGATGTTACTGTTTGAGTATTTGGAAAAAAAAAAAAAAATTATATGTTGCTTTTCTGTTTTAGTCTCTTCTTAATATTGAGAGTTTTGCATTGAATTAGTACCATGTTAATTTTGAGAAATATAAATGTTAATAAAATTGGAGAAAAATAATTTAGTTCATTACCAAAAAGGTGAAGAAATTTTCTTGATGTCCAATAGTTTGCATTAAGAAAATATTTTGAAACAAAAATATGGACAGTACTAACTTTCTAGACGTTTGTTCATTCTTTGACAAGAATGGATGTGGAGCATATATAAATCCAAGAGATTTTATTTTATTTTTACTTTTTAAACTTTTTCATTCAGATTATCTTTGAAAAAAAAAAAACCTTTTTTAACATCAATCTTGAAAATTAATATACTATTTATTAACAAAATTTTATTCAATGTTTTATTTTTAAGTTATTTAGACGTCAGTTTGTCTTTTCGGTAAGACAAAAGTGAGGACATTTAGAATCTTAAAAATAGAGAGAAATTTGATGTAGATATTCAAAAGAATGCTAAGATAGATGGTAAGACCATGAAGGTAGGGATGATTTTTTTAAAAAAAAAAGGCAAATTTTTTTTTAAAAAAAATAGTATGTAGATTGTTTTTTATCTTTCCTTTTTAAATAGTGAAAGAATACTATTCAGATTTTTTTTTTTTGGCATAAATAAAAAAGATATCAATTATTCAACAGTAAGTATACTGTGCATTAGGTCCTATTTCAATATGGTTTGGAAATAATAACTCTAATCCATTAACTTTTAAACAGAAGACCCAGTGATCCAATATGCAAGTTGCATAAATAATGGATGATGTATACGTGCTCAATGGTGAAGTGGTAATTCATGTTTTACTTTTCAGAACTATATATGGTTTGCATGCATGATGACTTGTCCTTACGTCTTGCACTTTTGTCTTTATTATAGACAGGATAGCACAATGGATTGGGAATAAACAACCAAGCAGAATAAATAAGAACATACATGATATAACACTAGAATAATTTCTTATACATTATAACTAATTGAGCTAATCTAACTATTAGTTTAATAAACAAATTTTTAATCATTAGTTAGATTAATATAATTTAGATTAGCATTAATTAGGTCAAACTTCATGCGTAACTAATTAATTCTCTCTAATACAAAGATGAAGTAACCAAATATGGTCAGTTTTCTTAGGGAGGATCCTATAACATTGTTGCACCTGGACGTTCTACTTTTAAGTTTCCATGTCTTTTTTTCCCCCTTTAGAAAGTTAACGGAATACGGTTTTAACAACATAGTTATAGGTATACTGCATCATATTTTGCAATGGTGACATTTTTCATAAACTAAAAAAATGTTATTTAAATGAAGCCAAGAAGAAATTTACATAACTATTGGGTGATACTAGTTTGTAAATAAAACCTGAATACGTAATAAGTTTACAAGTTGACACCGTGTTAATAAAACACATCGTTGTTTGGGCAGTACAAATTTATTTTTATAAATTCTGACAGATAGCTAGGAAGTTATGTCATGTTCAACATGTAGTATGGATTGGTACCTTATAAAACACCATGTGCAAACGCAGCAAAACCAGTAAGTAAGTGTATCTTTGACTGGCTGCGTCATGCAGACATTCATTTTGCATCAAAGATATATAAGCTTTTGCTGTGGTTGTCTGGATGTGGTGTCTCACCGTTTTTCTTTCTCATAGGTACTTAATTATTAGCAAGTTAAGAAACCCATATATTGAATTACTTTCAGTTCTGAGCTATTTTAAGCCTTCATTATTTTTGATATATTTTGCATTCCGTTACAATGGCTTATTGGTTAAAGTTTTTAACTCCAATGTAGGAGGTCAATGATTTGACTCTCTTATAATATATAGTTTTGTCGTAAATATGATATGTGTATATATATGTAGTGTCAAGTCCATATTATCAAGTAAAAAAAACAACATTCTTCGAGATAATGGCATCATTTTCCTAATAAAGAGTTATTCAGTTCTATATAAGCAAAACTCACTTGAGTTGTTGTTGGCATTTTTTATTGTTTCATATTTCGAATGCAATGATACTTGGATTGTACCAATCTTTGCTCGATTTATTTTTGTGTGTACTTTGTGATGATAATATCAATATAATTTGAATAGATAATTTATGATTTATTATATGTTAAATTCAGTGATTAAGTAAAGTTATTCACATATGATTATTAAGTAGTATTCAAAGCAAGCTACATTTTATTATTATAGAGTTCTCGTCTGTGACATGCTTTTTATTTATTTCCCTATTTTCTAGACACACTACGTGCTTTTACTTTGTTCTTTCAAAGAACAATTGCAACAACATGTTCGCGTTCATGCAATGGAAGCAGTGATGGCTTGCTGGGAACTAGAACAATCTTTACAAAGCCTTACAGGTAATTAAATTGTGATTTACTCTCATCATACTAACAAGGTTCTTTTATTATTCAAATTAATTATTATTCATCTGGATAATTGGATATACATGCTAAATAAGTTCATTTGATGTCGAAATGAAGAGTAGCCAAAATGTATTTCATTGTTTGTTTTATAACTAACACAAAAGTATAGATCTATTTCTATACAATTACGAAGAATATTTGTAAATGATTAATAGTAAATAATTATGCCCTGAGAATATGCCATCAAAGATTTTTAAAATGTTCAAAAATCATCTAACAATATTTTTTGATATCACACCTTTCAACTCATGGGTGGAACAACAGTGAACTTGTCAAGAAGTCGTTAAAAAGATATTGCAATTAAAATTTTAGTCATAAAGGTAGCAATTTGAGTGGAAGCTTATAATAGATAACTAGATTTATTTTAGTGACTAGCTAGATTAAGAATGAAATCTCATATTGATTTCAGTGCGCGTCATCCAAAACATATGAAATGAGATTTGCTACAATAAAATTACCACCAAAACTATCATGCCATAGAATGGGCTTGAGATTGAATAAATTCATCTCACCAAGTAGGATATGCAACAACAAAAGTAGTACTAATTAAAAGGATCTCACCAAGTAGTGAAATAATCTAACAAAGTTTAGAGGCGACAAGGATAATACTCTTGTATTCATCAAAGAACGAGCAATTGTCGATTCTTTCTTAGCACTCCATGAGATAAGGCTGGAACATAGAAAATTATTTTAGTTGAAGATCAAGCAACAATTTGGATAACCAACTTAGTTAGCATCACAATTTGAGTGTGGTGCAGTGGTTTTGTTTAGATGAATGCCATGAGAGTGTGTAGACCACAAACATTTTAGATTCGCCCAACCGGAGCTTAATGAAGATTAGTAAGGCAATGAAGAAATTGGGATATTTTGTTAATGACAAATTATATATTAGGGTGAACAAGACAAAAAATACTAAAGAGCACCATAGTACATCAAAATTAGAGAGAACGGTACCATGATTACTAGATAGTGGTAGGTAGGGATGGTAAGTGTAGGTAGGTGTAGAAGTGTCAAGATTTGTATTGTAATGGAGGTCACGAGTGTACTTGGTTTGGGTGAGGATTAATACTCCAAAAGGTACGGTGTTGGTGCAACTTCAATGCTAATGAGGAAGTAATGAATATGATGGCCAAAGGACCTTTATTGAAGTTAGTTATATATTATAGATGAAACAATTGTAGATGAAGAACCTATAGCTAGGATATCATCTACGTTAAGCAAGATGAAGGTAGTGTGAGAGGAAGTGGAGTGTATGATGAGTGAAATATCAACTTCAGAAGGAGCGAAGTTAGTGGTTTTGAAGTTTTTGACTTAAGAGATAAAATCAAGCATGAGAGGCTGCCTTAATTAAGGTCATAAAAGCTTCGCGAAGATGGCAAACTTAACTTAGATGATAAGGACTAGCAAAGCTAGGAGATTGAACTATGAAAATTGGCTCTTAAAGATTTTAATGAAGAAAGGTATTATGGACATCAAGTTGGTCGATGGACTAATTATAAGTGAGTGCAAAAGTAAGTGGGATGCAAATGATAGTGGGTTTAATGACATGACTGTAGATATCAATGCAGTCTATGCAAGGGGAATGATGGTATCCCTTAGCAACAGTGCAAGTTTTGTAGCGATTAAGACAGCTATCGGATTTCTCTTTTGTTCGAGAAACCCATTTGTACTTGATAGTGATGGCAGTGGGTGGTGGAGGAACAAGAGTTCATGTATAAATTCAATGAAGGGCATTAAACTCATCAAGCATAGCTTGTCACTTGTTTAGAACTTTGTCGGCTTGTGTAAAAGAAGTGGGACCATGATCAAATGAGTTGAGTGGTTGTACTATAGGTGACATAATCACTAGAGTTATGAGGAACGCGAGTGCAATCACCAGTGCATATGACATGCATGTGATCATGGGAGTTGGAGATAGATTTAGCGGGGTTGAGGATAATGGTGGAATGGAAGAATAAGGTAGGAAGAGAGGGAAGAAGGGAAAGAGGAGAAGATGGGATGGAAAAAGGAGGAGAGAGAGAGTTTTTAGTGTATGGAAAGTCCATCTCAAAGAAATGAATGTGGAAGTAAGAGAATGAAGCCGGTGATGGCTTTTATATTGGGAACAATAAAAAAGAAAAAACATTTGATGTGTATTTTGACATTAGTTTATTAGTAGTAGTACAAATGGATTTAGAAAAGGGAAAACAAGTATATATGAAAGACATAAAAGTGAAAGAGATTTAAAAAGGAGTTGGTATGGAGATTTATTTGAAAATTAGGATCGAGTAGCAAGGAAATTGATGAGGTACATAGACCACAGTGGCAAAGACTTCATACCAAAAAGATTTGGGAAGTAAAGGTGGGAGAAAAAGAGTTAGCCTTGTTTTAGTTATGTGATGGATTTTGTGCTCAATGACTCCATATGTTAAATAATATTTATCAAACTTTATGGTATATTTTCTGCTTAATTATCTTGAATATTTTGAGCTTAATTTTAAATAATTATCAAATTCTATGTTTCAGTTCCCCTTCACTGTGATATTAATTATGCTTACAATCTTATAAACACAAAAGAACTAACATGAAAAATTTCAAATTAATTGAGCATGCAGGTGTGTCTCCTGGTGAAGGCACAGGTGCAACAATGTCTGATGATGATGATGATCATGCAGATAGTGAAACCAACTTGTTTGATGGAAGCTTGGATGGACCAGACAGCATGGGATTTGGTCCTCTTGTCCCATCTGAGACTGAGAGATCATTGATGGAACGAGTCAGGCTTGAGCTCAAACATGAACTCAAACAGGTTAGTTTAATTAATTTCCCCCCTTGCTAGCTAATATAACTCTCTCATTCTTTATTTAGTTCTTGCATAAAATAACTCTAATTGAATTCAAGTTAATTTCCCAATTTCTTGTTTATGAAAATTTATTATAATTTTTTTATGGGTTATTTTCTTAAGAAAAATCAGGTTAATATATATATAGATAAACATGAAAAGTGATGAACAACCTTTCCTTTTTCTTTGACAGCTTCATGGCTGGTCATGATTTTTTTTTTTTTAATCATTTATTATTATTATTATTATTATTATTATTATTAAAACTGCCCAAAAAGCTGCATTTATGTTTTATTTTTTAAAAAAAATTAAGAAGCCTAGGTTTCATGTTTTATTTTTATTGGTATTTGCCAAGGGTAATTAAATATATATATATATATACACAGACCCATCATCAAGAGATGTCTCTAGATTTTAAATTTAGAAACGTCTGCAATAACCATTAGATTATCATCCAAAAGTTAAAAACATTCATAAACAGTATTATACAGTAATAGCCGTTAAATTATTATTTAATGGTGGTATAAATAGTATAATATGCATACTTACGAAAATAGCTTAAATTCTATATATATATATATACAGGGATACAAGGAGAAGATTGTGGACATACGAGAAGAGATATTGCGTAAACGGAGAGCTGGGAAACTACCTGGAGACACTACTTCTACTTTGAAGGCATGGTGGCAGTCCCACGCTAAGTGGCCTTATCCCACTGTAAGGACAAATCCATACTTTTTCTTTTTCTTTTTTTTATTTTATTTTATTTTTTTCTCTATAAAAATAATATAAATAAATAAAATATGATATAATATATTAGGAGGACGACAAAGCGCGACTGGTTCAAGAAACAGGACTGCAACTAAAGCAGATCAACAACTGGTTCATAAATCAAAGGAAGAGGAACTGGCACAGCAATCCTTCCTCTTCAGGCACTCTTAAAAGCAAGCGTAAGAGGTACCAAACCACAAACAAACTCTTTTTCTATATATATATATTATTATTATATAAAGAAAATTTTAAATGCATAATATATTGAATAAAATTATTCATGTGATTTTGAAACTCAGCAAGTGATGCAGGTGACAGTGAATGATCCATTCAATGTATATATAGATAAAGGCAAAGGAAATTAATGCATCATGTTTATATATATATTTTGTGGCGCAATGCAAACAGCTGGAACAGAGGATGAAGATGGATTCCTCCATGGGCACAAGGTAGCATGCATGAATCCCTTTCAATAAATAGATTTTATTTATGAAAAAAAATGGTTATTTATACCTGGGATGAAGAAGAGGTAGTATTGTATAAGGTTTACCTTAATTTTGTGTATTATTTTCATTATATGGCAGGTGTTTGTAGCATTTAAAAAGTGGACATGTGTGTACGTAGAATTTTATTTATTCTAGTGTGTTTTGTTTACCGATTGATTTTAAACATATTTATATATATATATTGATTCATGGTACATACCTTAATTTTGTGTATTATTTATCATATGGCACGCAGGTGTTTGTAGCATTTAAAAAGTGGACGTGTATAGAATTTTATTATAGTGTGTTTTGTTACCGATTGATTTTAAACATATATATATATATATATATATATATATATTGATTCATGATTCCTTAGTTTTATGTATTATTTATCATATGGCGTGCAAGTGTTTGTAGCATGTAAAACGTGGATGTGTGTAGAATTTTATTATAGTTTGTTTTATTACCGATTGATTTTGAAATATATATATATATATATATATATTTTCAAGTATTCAGCCAGAGATCAGGAAAGTTTTGTTCACTAGAGGGAGTATAATACAGAGAACACAAAGGTTTAATCTTTCAATCAATGAATATCATAGTTGAAGTTGAAGTCATTTGGATGAAATGAGATGGCTAGATCAATTGATTTTTTGTTTGACTACAAGGTCTATTCTTTCAATCAATGAATATCATAGTTGATGAATTAATATTTTATTTAATTATAATGTCAAAGATTACATGATGATAATAGTAGATGTATATAAAAAAAAAAAAAGGTATCATAGGCCAACCATATTGACCCTAATGTGAAAAACATTCGTATGAAAAATTCAAGTTATGTTGAATAATAGTGGTAAAAGATCACATCCCGTATTGTAGGTGTAAACTTGTAGCTCAAACCCCATATATTATATTGTTTCTATCATATTTATTAAAAAACTAAATTAAAAAAAATTGTTAATATAACAAATAATTAACTTGGAAAAGAAATCATAATACTAATAATTAGGGATTTCTTATAACACTTGACTTTGTTTGAAGTGGTTTTCTGATTATTTTTTAAATATGAGCACTTCTCATAAACATCATAACAAGAAGTTATTACTTGAGAAATTTTTATTTATTATTAATATTTTTGTCAAAATAAACTAAACTAAAAAAAATTAACAAATAATAATTATTAGCATATTGACATTTGATCTCCTATGTTCGGGTGAAAGACAGGGATCAAATCTCCACTACTCATAGACTCAAAGTGACAGTGTGTCACGTATAATTAAAAAATTTTACATGTTCTTAATAAATAACTTATCTATATTTATAAAAACAAATTAGTGTAGTCATGTTTCCAAAATTATTATTAACATTATTGTTGTTGTTGTTGGTAAGCACATTAATTTGTTGAGCCATCTTATATCCTAAGTTGGCTGGTTTTGTGTTTTATTTCATGAAAAGAAAAATCCTAAGTATAAAATAGAGAAACTGAGAAATCATTGGAATTTTGAATTAATATTCTTTATTTGGTTGAGTGTGTGAGGGTTTTGTTCATATTTCACTTCCAATAATTAAAAAAGAAAATCGATGATTTTTTATATATATATATTTCACTGGTATTCGGTGTTTTTTACCTTCAAAATAATTTATAGATTAGAATTTTTTTAGATTAATTTTTAAAAAATTGCATATCTTGTTTCTTAAATGCTCATTTTCTCTGGTGAAAAATTTATAAAAGAATACTTGCAAATCTCAGATTTGATCGAAGAATATTTTATTTTTAAATTAAGATTTTTTTCAAGGTTTAATAGACGGCTCTAATTTTAATGATGTTACTAGACAAAATGATTATTGTATGTGTAAAAATAAAAAATGATTTATCATAAAATACATTATTATTTTTCCCAATTGGAAGACATTGACAATTTTCAATAAACTTATTTTAAGTGTTGAAAATAATATATTTTCCTCCATCACAAATCCAACTCTCGATCTTTAATTTTGAAGAAAACTAAAGTACAACTATCTTATTATCGTAGAAGTGGCATTTTGTATAATTACAAATATGTGTATACATATAAACCAATGCGAATATACCTTCAAAGATTCCTTGGTAAGCCAATCATTTATTGGAAGAAACATATGAATTGCATACATGTGACTAAGTCTTCTTTGTAATGTGGCCAAGTTTCAACCATATATTATCATCAATTTCCAACAACAAAAAAAAAAAATTAAAGAATATATATATATAAATATTAAAAAATTAAAAGTAATGGGCCCAATTTGATACCACTAGTAAATGAGATGACATTAACAATAGTAGATGAGGTAGGTAGAGCAGATGAGGATAAAAGTGCACTCACGGGTTCTTATTAATGCGTTCACCACTTCACATTATTATTATTATTATTATTATTATTATTATTATTATTATTAGTTGAAATCGCTAAAACCCTTTAAGCCAGAAATCGGCTAAAACACACCTGCATAGCGTAATCCCCAAAAACCCTCCTTTAAAGCTTCATGCTTTTTCAAACCCCAAAACCCCGTCAGAATCTGCGAATCCGAGTCGAGCTTTCAAATTGACTCAAACGCCCTCAACGCGGCAGCTCGGGTCGAAAACATCCCCACGCACTTTGAGCGAGTGGGCTAGCCTCCGAGGTGACAGAGAACTCTCATCTGGGAATTCGCTTAATCGCTCTCAACTCACGCCTCGCCTTTTCCATCTCGTCGCTCCGGGTTATCTCTATCGCTAAGCCTCTCCAGACTGGCATTTCATCGCCTTTTCCTTTCCACCCAGATCTCGAAGGAGAAGTCCCCGCGCAACTAGTTGGCAGTTTCATCGCTTTAGCAATCTAAGGTACGAGATAGGTTTTACGTTAATCGCTCGCATAGATTTTTTTCTTGCTGCTTTACGTTTCGCTTGTTGGAAGATATTACAGTCCGCAGGAGGGATTTCTACCGGGTTTTTATATGGTCTGCAGAGATTTCGCTTAGGGTTTTTGTTTTGTTTTCATTTTCAGATGTAGATACACTATCGAAATAGTTTTTTCGATTGTTATGATTTGTGTAATATTTATAACGACATTTCCGCTTCGCTCGAGCATGGGTCATAGCGCACAAATGAGATTGACGCTTTAAAAACGAGATGTTACAGCTAACATTTGTTGTCTCTGCTTAAGTATTCTCGCCTCGCTTAACAAAACTGGGTCTCTGCTTAACATTTTATATCTCTCGCTTAATAACCGAGAGCTTTACCGCTTAAAACCTCATATTTCCGCTAAACTTTTGTCAACACCGCATGTCGAATGGTTGTTATCGCCGCAGCTCGATTACGGCGGTCAACCTAGTTAACGGGCGCCGCTATTCGACAACTGGCCAGGAGACCTTAGTCAATTGAAAGTTAATACGACTCTACTAATCGGGAGATTATTCAAGGACACCGTCATACTCGCTCATCGAAACACGGGAAGCTCACATACCAAGAGAGTGCCCTCTCGATTCTCTTGCAGGTGACTACGGTCGCACCAATAAATTCGGATCGGGAAAGCCCCGCCGAAGCCTCAGCACCTCAAGACGTGGGCCTCGGTTCGTCCGCGATACGATAGCGACGCAGCCGTCTTTCGTAAGAAGAAAACCAGTCGCGTCGAAAGGGCGGTATCTATCAAAGACCCACGAGACACAGTAGACTCCATCAAGAGCACTCCGCGAACTTGTTCGGCGTAGGAGTAAGAAGATAATCTTGTCAAACTCGATGGCGTATCTTCATCGGGACGCCCTCTTCCCAAATACATCATGCTCGGCTCGAATCGATCGCTGATTACGCCGACGATCTACGCCCATGGGGCGACACGCACGCGCAGCGACGACGCTACAAGTGGCTTTCATGGAGGATATTCCATCACCGACGCGCAAGATAGATGCGCCCGAAGCAGCACTAACACGTGGTACACATTAAGGGTTGCTTCGGCCGCTGCTAACGCCTCGGTTTTACGAGTGAATTTCTAACGGGAAGAAAGTCCGCTTCGCAAGACCATCCCAAGGATGCACATGCAGTGAAAAGGATCTACCCAAGCAAAGCTATCTGTAGAAACGAGCTTGTCATCGCTCACTGGAAAAGAGGTAATAAATCACGGACAATGCTTTAACATAAGTCTTTAATGTTTAAAACATTTTATTTAGTGCTTAACTTTAGTATTTACCGCTTAACTATTATTCATCACTGTTTAAATATTTTGCTCTCCGCTTAATTATATTCTATAACGCTTAAAATATATAAACACCTCGCTTAAATATAGTTTCTATAGTTTAAAATGAAATCCATCTCATCGAAATTGTTCGGTTTACATATGTTAGTTTCCCCGAAATCGGGTTCCACAACGTCAAGAAGAAAATATGTGTCGGGGCCAACCGACCGACACGGATGCCATCTGCTTCCCGAACCACTCGGCTCGAAGGCAGATGAGAGGCAGCCTCATCGCGGCCACGGACGCCTGCCTCCTACTTCCAGCCTCACCACGCGACGCGATTCCTCGACGCGCGAGAAGCCCTCCCTCACTCCCGCAGATTGCAACAACCCCTCCTACCACGACAACGACAGCGACTCACGGCAGCCCTCCGATCCGGCTGTAATCACCGCTATCACGCTAAGATGTCACCGCGAACTCTTTCAGCGCAGTGACGCTTTGATATTGACGATCGAAGTTTCTCGGGCTTCGTCGTCGCGAGGCGCTCGAAGGACGTTTCACAACCGGATCGCGCGCCATCCCTCGAAAGAATCGAAGCACCCGGACGTAACTAGGCGCTTTCGAATTTCGACGCACGACGATATCATCGGGAAGGTCATTCCCAAGGTCGCCACATTCAAGAGATTCTACGGAAAAGAGGAGAACAATATCGCCTCCGCCTCCACCGCTACCGACGATGAACAGAGCAACACCCACGGCCGACGCATGCGTCATATCGAAGTTCCGTCACTGCTGATGATACGGATATGACGCGAGGACATCAGATGATGTGGGCCGCTGTCATGGCCACGTGCCGAGAAGATCAAGAATCGTTAGGCGCGCTCCCAACGATGCCGTCAAGCTGCCACTGGCTGAGAAGATCGCCGAATCCGGCTGCCGCCGATAAGATCACAGACCAAGCCGCATACATAATCCCACAACAAGAACAACCATGTAAGGATGCGTCTCGGCAGCTAACGCTCGCCGCCATCGCCCCGCATCGGCGCAAGATGTCACGAAGACCTCGACCGAGCAACGAGAGATGATCAAGGCCAATCAAAAATCGACCGTATTTGCCCTGAAAGCTTTTTATTCAAGAAGAAGAAACGGGTGCCTCGAAGTCGTTTTAACAACATCGAGCAGGAGTCGATGAGGATCTTCCCCAACCGCCTACTGGACGCGTAAGCGTAACGCTTTTTATGTTATTGCTTTAAAGGGTTTCTTATAGTGTTTAACTATTTCCTAATAGTGTTTAATACGCTTTATGTTATCATTTAAGTTTTCACTTATCGCTTTAATTATATATAATATCATGTAACAATTGATAATATCATTTAAATATTTACGATATGGTCTTATTATTTCACATTATCGTTTCCTTCACAGACTCGCTGCGTGTGGAAGAATCGACGCCATAGACCACACGCCGATGACATTATACATGCCGCTTGAGGGAAGGAGACGGTCATCGATGATGTGATGGACGCTAGATGCATCATACAAAAGTCGCCGAGCAAAGAGCCATATCCTTACAGAGGCGCGCCTCATCACCGGATCAGCTGCCGCTTTATGTCCAAAGCGAGACGACGCGATACACACAATTATGGCTATGATCGGGGATCGCCGCTCGAACCCTGCATGAAGTTCAAATTGTCATCCTCCCGATAATCATGAATGGCCACTTCCATGTCGTCGTCCCCGGACAATGATAAACAAGAATACATGCATTATTCTTCATGCCTCCGGGTAATGTATAAGGACGCGTTGGACATGGTAAGTTCTTTAATTACGTCCGATTAATATCCGTTTGGTATTTAAATCGGTATTCTAATCTCGACTTGCATATCTCGACAATGGAATCTATTCGACCTTTGTGCTCGATATGGAGTTAGGCGAGTCGGCGACGGCAAAGTACCCGCTCGTGCACGACTACGTAAAACCCCACGCCAAAACAAGGAAGCGCCGATTGCGCCCGCTCACGCTCGCGGTTTATCGAGCATCACCGTGGGGTGAGAAGTTACGGCTACCGCTGACATGACGTTCCTTACCTCGGGATTACGGTATGTTACCCGCATACTTAAGGAGGGAGGGCGTGGCGTCCACGACAAAGGGGGGTCGCCAAGCGGGTTAAATTTTTGTTTTTGACAACATGTCCTCGTATATCTCGATCACATTTTGTTTTCAAACGTAAATCTGACAAATTCAATTCATTGTTTTTCGTGTTCAAGAACATGACTTGTATATCTTAATGTAAATTTTGTTTGTTTTGAATCAGTAAAAGCGTGTTAAATTCCATTCGGTTTTTATTTCATTGTTTAATTTACGCTGTAATTGTGACATTTCACTTTCATCGATTAAATATACTATATATCGCTTTAAACATCGCTTTTAAATATTTCAAAAATACGGTGTACCTGCTTTAAAAATAACACTCGCTCTGCTTTAAATAAACGCACTCATTCTTTAAACATCGATTGAAATATTTCAAATTACGTTAGTATCCGCTTTAAAAATAACAATGTCGGGCGTAAATACATTCAATTCCTAGTGTTAGGTTCCCATCAATACACAATGTTTCGCCATCGCTTCGGTATTATTAACAATGCCTAGTCGGCGATGGGGTCATCAGAAGATCGCCGATCGCGATCGGATCCTGGCGGTCACCGCAATGTAACTCGATGACGTCGACGCCATGCGACTCGATCCTCTTTCGCCTAGGCCGCCCAGTCGCCTTCTAGTCACGTGCGGTACGCGAAACGAAGCTCACGATTCCGCCTCAAAGGCCCGCCATCGCCGGGTATGGGAATATAGCTTCCTTGTACGCCAGATGTAATTGTCGACGGTGAAGTACCCGCTAATAAATCGATGTACGCTGGTGTCTGCTCGCATTATTCACGCGCAAGCATGTTCGCGAGGATACCATAAACTTGCCACCTTCGACACTGAACAAGTTCCGATGGCGAGATCCACGGAGTCTGCCGCGATTGGTCGATCACTCGTAACGATCATCGACACAACGCACCAACACGAAGATTTCTACCGCTCCTCAACAATGATCTCTAACTCGAATGTATGTCTAGGCATAAGTAGCTCTCCCATTTGGTCGCTGCTCACGCGGTTACATAACATGCTGCATCAACTTGAACCTCGGCAAATAAGGTTAAACAAAGACGATGATGGTTAAATAATCTCGTCAACATGTTTAAACATTATCGTAATTATTTAAAACGAAATGATTAATATTTAAAAGTCGACAAGTGTAATTAAACAAAGATTGAGAATGTTTAAAGGGTAATACTAAATGTTAAGTGTAAACCAACATTCGCAGACCTTATGGAGTCGACCATTTTCGGCCACCCAGAAACGACGAGCTTCTCGATCCAAGCATTGAACGACTCCGCGACGTTCGAATACATCTCACCCCAACGGTCACCTCCGAACAGATAATTCGACCAATGGGTACCTCCTGGGTCACTGTTTAAACATCTTTACGTATTTTCTTAAACACCGTTGTCATTGTTTAAAAGAGTAACTTGAGTAGTGTTTAACTTTTTCTATTGTTTACACCGTTGTTATTGTTTAAAGAGTAACTTTTTCTTAAACACCGTTGTCACTGCTTTAAAACATATTTACGTATTTTCTATTGTTTACAAATCGACGCTTCTTTTGTTTCCACATTGTTTGTTTTTTTACTAGGTCTATGTTTAAATTTCGTAAGTTCACGATCAAATAAGCTTGTTTCGCTTTTTATTTATAAAAATATTTACAACATTTACAACATTTACAACGTCCGCTCTGACTTTGGACACTCACGACTCGACCCTCGTGATAACGAAACAAGTGTCCAGACATTCGAACGCTCACAGGCCGTTGCATAACATGCGCGATCAACTGAACTCCGCACAACGATACAACATTAAACAAAGGTTAAACAACACACATTCACGAAAACGACTATTAATCAATGTGTCATGGTCGGGACTTAAACGAAGATCCCGAGAGTTAAACATAGAACGTAATAGTCAGTACACCGACGTAATATTCTTAAATGGTAACGAGAAAGTCTCAAGTGATAAATATCAACCCCTAGTCTTAAAGGATGTTTCCCGATCTCCTCCTCTAGAATCCTCAAAGAATCACGAAATACGTGAAAAATTTCTTTTTCTTACCCAAGTCGAAATGCTCGCTTAATTGCTTGCCCGTCATCCATCACCGAAGAATCCTCTCGATTCAGTGCAATTATGAGAGCATTTCGACTTAAGCAGAAAAGATAGTTTAACTTGTTGCGTGATTGCGCTAAACGATTCTCAAGATAAGGGAAGAAGGTTCACTGAAAACATCCTTTCTGAGATAGAGTGGTCTGTCCATGGGAAGAGGAGGGACGAGGAGGAGGAGGAGGATGATGAGGACGATCGAGGAGTGGTCAGTCCACGGGGAGGGTTCTTCGGTTATTTATGGTGTGAATTCCATAGCGGTCGACTCTTCATATCCGAGAAAAAGTTAAACGACAAATTGGGCCGACATCGATCGATGAGAACGAACGGGTGTTCGAGGAAAATTTATGTTACTGCGATAAATTTTAATGCCGTCATTAATTCTTATGCACGGATACCATAACCTCACACCGCCACGTCCACCGCCAAAGTAATTCAGATCAAGCGAAAAAGATCACCGCTTTACGCAGAGACTTTGAGAATTTCTACACGTTAATATGAATAGTTATACATGTAAAGATAACGTTAAACCGAGATGGGAAGTATATACTCGGATATGACAATTATTAAACATATTAGTAAAATATTTAAACGTTAAACCAAGCGAGAAAGTCCCTTCAAAAAGGCTGAACATGATGTGATTTAGCGCTTTTCTTTTCCCACCATTTTCGTGCTAAAAACTGGGATTTCACAACATGGACCCATTTCGAAGTGAACTAGGGAGTAAAGGGAAGTTAAACACTAATGGAAGTGTCACAGTGTCAAAAGTAGGAGGGTTTTTGAAGTTTTTGAAAAAATTACGATGGGTGAACAGTAATTTTCCCTTTATTATATCATTATATCAACATCTTTATAAATCATTCAATATCTTATATATATATGGTCCTAAATTTACCTATTTACACTTACATTATTCCTCTTGCAAGAGGAATATTCTCTCAAATTCTTGTTGTTCACTAGCAACATTATTATTAAACGAGAAATTAATACTAATTATTTACAAGTTTTGAACTTTTATCATAGAGGGTTAATATCTGAGTGTATTATAAAATTCTGGGGAGAATTTAATGAAATGTGCATCAAATTTACTATATTAACACCAATATATCATGTTATCAAAGAGAGTTTCATTCCCACTCTTATTAACACTGTGTATGTCATTTCGTTTTAGTAAATTAATCAATAAAAATCTTTTTAATGGTTAAAATTGAAGTTACCTAAAAATTTACATGTATTCGTGTATAAAACAAACAATAAAGAAGAAATACCAAAACTAACTCTGTTATTTTGATTTTTTGAGTATATATATTTATATATATATATATAGAAGTAGAAAAACTTAAAATATGGGAGCTGTATCCAGAGATATAGACAAAATCTGGTTTATTTTTTATTTTTAAATTTGAATTTTCCACATGAACGCCTCTTTTATAAATCTCTTTGAAATTTTGGAGATTATTTATTTTATTAACACATGAATATTCACTATTAATATTGCACAGGGGTATATGTGTCAAAAAACCATTAATTATTCTCTCAAGATCCATGAATCCATTTCCTTTTTTTTTTTTGGGAGGACATTTTTTTAAACTTTTCTTATGTAAATCTAAAAACACCATGAAAAAGATATTGTGAGAGTTTTTCAGTCTTGATTTTCCAATTAATAAAAATATATAAACAAATTTTTAAATAAACAACGAAAGCTCAACAAACTAATCAACTTTTCTTCTTCTTCTTCCCCATTTATTTATTTTTTTTTGCATTTTTATAATATTTATTTCTTAAATAATCAAACACTCATAATATATATATATATAAACACAATTAATACAAGCAATTTTTAAATATATATATATATAATAATTATTATATTAAAATGAAGTTTTTTTTTAAGAAATTAATTTCACATTTCACAAAGGAAACATTGGAATTAAACATCGAGATATACATACAAACACTCAATAATATATATATATATATATATAAAACACACACTACACGGCGGCAACAGCCGAAGACGGCGGCGGTGGCGGAGGAGGAGAAGCAGGGAGACGGGAAGAGAAATTGCGGTACTTAGACAGATCTCCGGCGAGGTAGGCATCATCGGCATCCCCACCATCATCGAAATTGAGGGCATAATCAAGAGGATCATACCTAAAATCCCCGGAATGGCGACGGCGGTGATGATTCTGGGACATCCGAGACACAAAGGTGCGATAGCGGTCGCCGATCTCGGGAGCCTTGGATCGGATCCAGGCGGAGGAGGAGCGCATGAGGGAGGTGGCTTGGCGGTCGTCGGCGTCACGATCGGCGCGGAAGCAGCAGGAGAAGCAGATGGAGGAGCGGAGCTTGTGCTTGAGAGAAGGAGAGGAAGGGGAAGATGGAGAGGAGGTGGAGGAGGAGGAGAAGGGATCCATGGATTTGGGGGAAATCGATTAGAGATTGTGATTAGGGTTTCGGATTTGGGGGAAATATATATATATATATATATATATATATAAAGATGAAATGAGGGGTTGTGATGGGTATCATCAATCATCATCTGGTGAAGAGCGTGTGGGAATCGATGTTATTGGATGGGTGTTTTGGGAATTTCACTGTTTTTTTTATTTGCTGGCATTGGGGCCCATTCAGCGCCGTTCCATTTATTTTTTTATTTATAAATATTTATTTATTTAAATTACATGTATTTATAAATATGAACAAAATAAATATTATCACCGTATAAATAAAAAAAAAATTAAGATTCATAAGAATTGTAATTTTTTTTTTATTTATGTTTTTTTTATATGCACGTGCTGAAATTTAAACCCACATAAAATGAATGTGTTAAAAATTTGATACCAATAAATTAAATAATATGTTATGTTGATTTTAAGTTTATTTATTTATTTTATGTGTGTGTTTTTTCCTTTGGGGGATGAGACACTTAGGCCACTCAAAATTATTATATTGAAATTTTTATTTTAGAAAATATTTTATAAAAGGTGATTATCAAGTATAATTTTGTTTTAATTAGTGTGGTATTTTCTAATTAGAATTCAATATTTATTGTATATTTTTTATTTTTAAATGGGTGTATTTCTGGTTTGAGGATAACCCTGGATAAGCGGCAATTTTTTTAATGACATAAACTCTGGTTTCATAAACACGGATTAATAAATTTAATTTACTTTTAATTAGTGTGAGCTTTTTATTCATTTAAATTTTGTGTATATGCATATGATATTACTTTATGGGTGTGCTTTTGGTTTGGTAATGAGCCCCACACATCCAAACTTTTTTTATATATAAACACTTATAATTAATTATAGAAATGGTTTTTAATTATGATATATTTTATTTTAATCAATATTAATTAATTAGCTTGGCTAACGAATTTTTATTAAAGATTCTGCCAACCCCCATCACTATCCACGAACAAATCACTATAAATACATAGACAGAAACCTTTTTCTTAAAATAATATCAATCTTTATTTTGAGGAAAACCCAAAAACAGAGGACCACTCTTTCCGATTTTTTTTTTTAAATAGAATTTTGCTTAAATAAAATGAACTAATTACATATATTACTTCTTAATATCAATAAAAACCAGTCATTAATAAATACATGCTCAAACTTTAAAATAATAGTTTTTCCTCACATAAAATGACTAATTAACTAATTACATATATTACTTAATATCAATAAAACCTCATTATTAATAAATATATGCTCCAACTTTAAAATAATAATTTTCTTAAACAAATTTGAACCACCACCAAACCCAACTAATAAGTTTCCTTAACCACAAGTCCACAACCACCACTCTGACTAAAGTTTTATATATATATATATATATATATATATATGTTAAATCATCATCTCGCGTACGGCTCGCAGAACGCCCCGCATAAGACGTACAAGAACTTTAATGAATCGGACAACCGCGATCGATCTCGGGCCATCGCTACCGGATCGACGGGATTTCGCTCAAAATTAAAAATATCGCGCATCCAACTTTTATCGCTGGCTTATAAACAAGACACATCGCTATCGCTCATAAAACAAGATGCAACCGCTGGATCGACATCCAACGGTTTCATATCAACGCTCACGTATTACTAATCATGAACGCTACAGAGTGATGTATCCTCATATATATATATATATATATATATATATATATATATACATATTGATCACTATACATCGCCCGGAAAAGAAAAAAAATACCCCTTAAGGTCTTACCAAACTAATAAAAGAATTATAAGAAATTATAAGATAAATTAATTTTTAAATTACATTTATTACATGTTTTAATGTTTTATTAACAAGGAAAGCATTCATTGCATGGAGACTCAGAGAAGTCCTTGTCAAACTCCATACTAAATTAGTTAACTGTTACAAGAAAAAGACTTATTAAATGTCACTGTTAATTAAATAAATTTGGAATTAGGATCATAACATTTGTGACTAAATGTCATTATTAATTTATTATAACAGTGATATATCTATTTATTACATGATGTATATAATTCAAAATTAATGATAGAAGTAGTCTTTTTCAAAAGCCCTATAGTAAACAATCAGTTGCCTATACCAAGAAAAAGACTAGTCATATATTTTGTTTGTATTATTAAAAATTTTCAAAAAAAAAGGGTACCTATATTTGTGGCTAAATATCATTTTTTATAATTGTTATTTTATTATTATATATTGACAAAGTTTGACCAAGTGACAGCATCCAGTGCTCAACTTATCCATCAGCCAGCAAGAACTGACAACAAAGGAAACAGAAAAGAAAAAGAAAACAGTTCCAATGACGCAATTTCCACACGGATTGTCCAACTTTTTTTTAGAATAAAAAAAGAAAAAAAGAAGAGATAAAAACCAGGGAAAGAGTGGATAAGAATGCATGAGTCATCTAATGCTCGCCTATGACTAATAAAATAGTACTTGAAATGGAGAACAATTGAAATACAATTCATACTTTCACACTATATTCAAAGAGGAGAAATCTTAAGTGGAGTGCCAAAGGTAAAATTCATATAATTCTTCATTGAATTTTTAACACTTGAAATAAATAATTTAATAAAAAAAATTTAAAAAACTTAATATTTAACTTTTTAAGACATTTCTCAATGCTACATCAACTACACCGGTTGCATTGTATCAGACAACATTCAAAAGAAACTCAACTCACATTTCAAGTAAACCGTGAGAACTACACAAATAAAAATTTATGCAAGAACCAAATAAAGTAAGATACTTATTTAAGAGATGCTGTATTTGTCTACATTGCTTTGAGCTTTGAGCTTTTTATTTCATTTTCAATGTAGAATAAACTATTTATAAATTTCTAATAAAGAAATGGGTCAAAAGAAGCCACCAAAAAACGGTGAAAATAATTAAGTAGATATACCCACGTAAACTATTAAATATCAAGTGTCCTCATAAAACCACTGTTATCATGTATGATGTATAATAAAGTCAAAAAGATTCTACAAACAAGACATACATGCTGCATATTTATGCACTACATCTTACCGAGTATAAGGAAGAATTTCATATTCTTAAGTGTGGTATTAACACCTAACTGCAAATCTCTTTTTCCACACTTCTTGATCAAAGATAAAAACATAACAATTATATGAATAATATATACCCAAAAATATAAACTTAATTGAAATATAGTTGATACAAACTTACAGAAAACCTTGGGTAAAACAAAATAATGGCCTATAGAGATAAATGCAAAATTTAATAAGTTCACAGGTTACACACACAGACAGATATATATATATATATATATATATATTATAAAAGAAATCATGATGGGGATGTATGTGTAATTTTAGAATTTTACACTGGTATATATGTTTATGGTAAAATGCCAAAATACCACTGAATTGTAAAAATATAATGCTAAAATATTTATATTTGGTGATCAAAAACAATGAAGTGATGTGAGAAAGAAGCATCTTCTAATGCAAGTCATCAGAAGAGCACCTTCTTCCTTACTACATAATAATGCTGGTGCAAGTTTTTTTATAGCAAAACACAAAACACACTCAACATAAATTTAATCTAAACCCAATTAAATGAATTAAAAATTAAGAAACAATTGAAGAAATTTTGCTCTATGCTAAAAGCGAAGGATCTCTTAAAAATAATCGGAATGCATGTCCAGGGTGATATCAATATCAATACATGGCGAATTAATACATGAAAAGAAAAATATAGCCAATGTGCATAGCATCAGAGAAGAGGCAAATTTCATACCCACATTTTCACTAATTAAGAGACCGC
>NC_052479.1:29287179-29308654 GCF_009730915.1 Dioscorea cayenensis subsp. rotundata | reverse complement strand
AAAATAGTATGATATAATCGCCTAAAAAAACCAAAATCACTACACAAATCAAACAGTTGGCATTGAAAACAATAAAATTATGCATATAAAACGAAAATCAGTACACATCCAAAATAAACGACATACTCTAAACCCTAAATCCCTAGCCAAACAGTCCCCAATGGAAACAATAACATTGTGCAATGAAACTAAAACCAATCCCAGACCATCAAAACCTAAATCCCTAGACCACCAAAGAGATTTATCAACAAATTACAGATATATAGGTCGCACAATGGCCTTTTGATTCTCAATGGAACTGAGAACATCGGAGGAATGACGAACAAACCTGCTCCGCCGTGATGACTCCTCCGGCACGACTCAGATCGGAATCATTCTCATCAATCGTCTCCTCCGGCTTGGCAGCCAACCCAAGTCTTTTCTTATAGGCTGATAAATTCTCGGATGAATACTGACCGTTAGATCAAAGATCTTAGGTAGGAGAACTTTTTGGACACGTGCGATATAAGAAATGATTTTATTTTGTTTTTTTTTTTTTTTCTTTTTGGGAATTATGTATCAATCCATCTTTTTTTTTAAATATTTATATAATGATAATAAAACAGCCCATAGAATCTTCATTACCAAATTTTCACTTGGAATTAAATATTGTTTTTAACCATTTTACTTCAAAATAAATTTTTATTTAAATTGGAAATTAATGAATAATTTTAGTTATTAGTTTCACTTGGTTTATGGAACTTTGCTAATGATATTTCTAGTAGGTTTTTGAATAGATTTTTCGTATGGATCTGCAAGGTTAATTATTATTATCGTCGCGATTATTAACTACTATATTTTTTATTAAAATAAAGGAATTAAAAGTTTAGCGTTTCTGCGAGGAAAGTAATTTAAGTGTAAAGGTCTTGGAAGGCTTTTGCGTGATCTCTTTGATCTAAGTTGGTTATCGCGATCAGTGTAATTCTTTCGGCCTGAAACAATTCCGTTTGGTATGAGCTTGTTTTCGATTATAAGAATAGGTTTATTACCGTTTCATGGTGGTATAGTTACTAAATTTGGGTTTTGTTAATTTCTATTAATATTATTAGGCTTGATCTAGAATATTAATTAGCATATTCTTCATAAATTAAAAAAAAAAAGTAGAAATGGGGTTTTTATGTTTTTTTAGTCTGGCTAAAAAAAAAATAGATTCATCGCAAGTATGTTCTGGTGTGGTGGCGGCGGTTTTATCGTTTGATTGCCATCTATTCGGCGATTGATATTATCAATGACAAATATTAAACCGTTTCCATATGAAACAGTCATGCGTTAATAAATAAACAAAACCTTCACTGGCCAAATTCATGTCAAAGTGAAAATCGTGAAGTCTGGGCAGTATTGTTTAATTATCAAAACACAAAATATGTCAAATCGCCAAATATAAAGAGACAAAATAAAATAAAAATATTTTGATTTGAATAAAAATAAAAAAATAAAAATATTGTTATACTAGAAAGCAGCTGATAAAAGATACAAGAAATAATATTGTTAAACTAAAGGAATTAATATTTTGATTTGAGATGTACAATATTTATTTATATACTTCATATATTTTAGAAACTTTGATTGGCTCTGGTCTGAGCGTTTTAAGTAAGATTAAAAAAAAGCAATCATTGATAAAATATATATATATGTATACTCGAGTTAACATCTTGCTCATTATTGCGGATTATTATTTGACATAGATTTAATCAAAGAAGCAATTCAAAAGTTAGCACTTAAAATAATCTAACAAACTTGGAAAAAATATTCACGAGAGTTTATAGATTCGAGGAAAGAGCGGCCAGTATAAGCCAAGATTGGAAATGCCAGTCGGCGTTAAGTTTTGAAAGACAAAGCTGAAGCGAAAAGAGAGTTTATGTAATAAAAGGGTAGTTTGGTAATTTGACAATTCCAAAACTTTCGCGTCCGACAGTGTAATGTTTCACTTTTTACGCCGTAGGGTCGGCTTTCGCAGTCGAGGTGGAAGCTGATTCTGAGGCATGTGTTTACAGGCCGGCGAGAAGAAAGAAAACTTTGACGATAAGGTCCGCCATAACCTGCTGCGGGAAGTAACTTTCGTAAAGTACTGACGGTACTGGGCTTCAAATTTTTCATCGTTTAAATCGCCAAATCTAAAACCTTTAATCTTAAATTCATGAGCTGGGGCACAAAGCTCTACTCGACTCTAAATTGTAATTAAGATCTGAGACGCCGTTCACGATATGACCTTAATGTTTATGATTTAGGATTAGGGGTTTTAGAGTTTAAATTTTAAAATTTAAGAATATAGTTTTATAATATTGGTTTAAAATTTTAGGATTTTAGATAAGTTTTATAATATTTATAATTTTAGAGTTGAGGGATTTATATAGTTTGGTTTTGAGTTTGGAAATGAATAGGCGTATAAATAATGGTGTGGCGGTTGAAATGCCTAAGCGGGTGGAATTTTACTTTTATAGTAAAATTAAAGTTACAATAATGACTTATATGCTGAGGTTTGTGTGGAAGATTTGACTTTCATGGGGAGGCGAAGAAGAGGTTGATCTTAAGTGTTTTCGAAGACGAGGAACTAAGAGGTAAGTTAGGGACTTTTGATATTTCTTTTATAGCTAGCGAGAAGCGAATTCGATTTTTAAAGGGACCTTGTTGTGAAAATGTTTTTTCATGGCGGGGAGGCTGATGATTTCCGGAATAAAAAGAGAAGATTTGAAATCGGTCGACTTTAAATGATGGTTTTCTCCTTGATGGAAGCTCTGATAGTGCTAGAAAAAGAAGAAAGGTAAGAATGGGAGTTGGCGGCAGTGTTTGATGGGAGGATGATGGAGTGGAGCATCCTATGGTAAGGTTTTATGGTTTTATTGGCTTGATATATTTGGTTTGTGTGTGTTTTAGAGGTTGATATCTTGTTTTTCTTTGTGAGGAGGAAGGGTTAGTGATGGAAGATGAAGTTGTTCGCATAGATGATTGTTGGCTTCAATTTATTTTGGAAAATCTTTATATTTTTGAGTTCAGTTTTGCTTGGAAATGATGAAGAAATTCTGGGGTTATTACATAAATCTTTGTATGACCAAAATTAAGGGTTGAATTTGGTTAATTAAGTTGAAGTAGGTGGAGTGATGGTGATGATGGGTAGTGCTTTAGATGCTTGATGCTGGTTAGAATTGAGATGTGTTAAAATTATTGTTGGATGTAATCTCACATCTAATTTAGTTAGTTGGTCCCAGCCTTTGAGTGGGTTTAGACTGACTTGGGCTTGGTTGAAAGAATTGAGGATAGAATGTTTGGTTGGATCAGAATCAGTGGGGGTGGTCAGTCAGTCCATTTCAGCCCAAGCATTTTTGATCTGACAGCATTTCATCTCGATCACTTTTGACCAAGTCGAGTCAAAACCCGCTCGGCGGTTGGACTGTAACTCAATTGGATGGATTGCATCGATACTTAACACATCTCAATTTCAACCACCACACGCAAGCCATCATCACGGTCCCTCTTGATTACCAATTAACCACAACTAACACCAATTGGGGTTCTTCCTGATACATGCCATACCGAAGAATTTCTTATACATTTGAAGCAAGGATCAACTTAAAATACAAGTGTCTTTAAAATAAATTAAAAGCAAACGTCATACGCAACAACAACTTGTCTTCTCCCTTGTAACCCTTATCCCGATCAGAAAAACAAGAGACATCAATACAGAATCCTTTGAAAAAAATAAAATACTCGAACCAAATAAAAGCTATGAAACTCTTACCATGGGATACTCGCATACTCTTCCCTCCATTCAGGCCTGACAGTACTTTTATTTTTATTTTTGTTTATTTATCTCAGGAGCACTTTTACTGACCTCGAACTGATGAGAAGAAAAAAAAAAAACATCTAACACAAGGAAAAGAGCTTGCTTACGGATGGGTGAAGGTTAAATAAAAGTAATAGAAAGGAAGGAAAGGAAGGGAATGGTTAAATCCAAAGCCCTTATCTTGCTAGAGGAAGGTAAGGTAAGTATGTTTCACTGCAGTTTTGTGTTTGGTTTGGGAAGTAAAGAGTATGGGTTATGTCTTTGACCATTGCAAAATGTCGTATATTAGTTTTAGTTTAGACACAGAAACATAGGCGTTTAGATTATTTTAGTTTAGCTATTTAGCAGCTGGTCCGGAATTTTGAGGTTTGGAGCTTTTGTCATTCCAAGCAAAAGTTCAGTCAGAAATACTCACACGAATGTATAAAAAGTTCTGAAGTCACGAGCCGTTTATAAAAGCGTAGTAACTTAAAATAAAAGCATAAAATGAGGTAAAATAATTTCCATAATACCACAAGATGCCATAATGTTTAAATCAGAAATACGACCATGATACACAGCTAAGTAAATGAGCGCAAGCTTGGCTTTCCGGCAATTATGTGAGAGATGGGAAGCAGAGAGAAATGCACTAGTGGGCTCAAGCCTAATTAAAAGGGCATGACTTGTAATTATAGAAATATTATAAGAGGCAAAAATGTCCATTTATTTAACCTATCTGCTAACACTCTGGTTTGGTGGGTTGATGAATGGACGCAGTGGTTTCTCGACATCCTCCACACTGATTTTACCTTCTAAACCCTTGTCTCAGCGCTTTTTCCTGCTACGGCGTGGAGTTGAAGAACCCCTACTTCCTCGAACCCTCAAAAACACCTCAAAAAGCCTTCACATCAGTCAAGCCCTTAAAAAGCTGTCCAAATTTCACACCCTTTTCTCTTTTTGCTTCCATTAGCTCTCGAGCTCTACCATGTCTTACGCGAGGATCACAGTCAAAAGTCACGATGCTCCGTAATAGTCCGTGAAGCAATATTTCGAAAGATCCTTGCCAACATGCTTCGCACGATCCTTGGTCTCCATGGAAAGCATGCCGGATCGAAATCCTCGTAGCGTTCCACGAGAGCTAAATCTTCGACAAATTCTCACATAGAAGTCCTTGAGGTAACTTTTAATTTTACCGCTAAGTAAATTCAATGGAGTCGGGATATTGGCGTAATAATATAGCTTGATGCCAACGTCGTTTTGGGAGATCACAATCGAATATCTGCGAGAATGTTAATATAAACGCATATGTTGAGTAAACTTTTATACTAGCGAAACTTTCATTTTAGGGAAAAAGTATGGTTTCTAAGTTATCACGAAGAGAGAAATGAGAATCAAAACTATGATGTGTGATTTCGGATTTTGAGAAAAATTGTTATCGAGTTATTAGCGGTGGTGGCAACTCATGCGTAAATCATCACTTTTCATTTTAAAAAATTGACATATATGACGGCATATAAGTTTATTTATCTCTTCAAAATTCCACTAAACACTTTAAATTCCATAAATCGAAACGAAAATCTATGTTGAAAATCGTGTTTTTATGCAGCGTAGTGATTTTACGTGAATGGATAATTTTGCCCATGCAAAACTAGAAAAAGTTAACCACGGTTAGTGATTATTCGCACTGCAAATCTAAAAGCCACGCATTATAGAATTATCTACATTCGTATTTTACAAAAGCTGGAAAGCATAAAGGTGTTTTTGTATTTTTCCCACAACTAGCAATTGTTCCATAATTGAGATGAGATTGGAGGTAGTCATTTAGAAACCCACTATGACCCTCGATCCATGATTTGGGGTGCGTTTGCAAACTCAACCACCCTTAATTTTGCCCCAAATTTGGGGGTCCACATATTTAATATTTTTAATCATTTATATTTGTATTATTATAATTAAAATTATAAAGTTAACAAGTCATGAGGTTGGCGTAAGAACTAGGAAGACCACGAAAGTTTCATCGTGGCCTCGCTAGAAAAGAAGGGAAAATAGAGAAAGCGATAAAGATGTACACTATAAATGGGTGCTCTCATACGAGAGAGGAAGGAGGATGATCGCTAAAAAGGGATTCGATTATGGCTCCGAGCATGGAATCAAGGCCGGCGACTAAGAGAGTTGTGGTGGTTGTTTCGAAGAACTTACCACCGACGTTTAGGAGGACTCCGTTGGAAGGAGAACGCCATGGATGAAGCTTGGAGAAAATAGAGAAGTTCGGATGAAGAGAGAGAAAGAGAATCTTCAGCCAAAAGCATGCATGCCTCCTCTTATGTACATGCATGATTCCTCTAAGACAGGATTGGCCCCACCATCCAAAAGAGAGCCTCTCATCCATTCATGACAATGTGCATGTGCATGATAATTTTTTTTATCCAGCCGGTTCTACCATAAAAGAAGATGAAGGTGCATATGGATGAACATGGGTTATGGGATGGATATCAAAAGAAGAGAGAGTGAAACATCCATGGACCCACCATTAAAAGAGATCATGGATTAATGAGCATAGTTCTCAGCCCTCCTCCCCTTTCCTTATTTGAGAGGGACGAAGACGAGGGAGGTAGACAAAGAGCAAAGGAAAAAACAAAGACGAGGATAGACGGAAGGACAAAAAGAGGAAGGGGATAAATCAATCTGTAACAAAACAAAGTACGGTCATCTTCCTCATTAGAAAGCATATTTAGATGCATGCATTCTTTTGGTTTTGCTAGTTTATATTACACATGATGCCTATATCCCATGTATGTATATGTGTAATCCACCTGCTGCATGAGTTCCTTATTTCCTTGAGTATATTAAAAAAAAAAAAACTTATGGGGCCCTCCATTTATTTTGCTTTGGAATCACTCATGTCATCGTATAAACGTAGGGACCCATTATCATTCATGTAATAGAGATGCATTTTAATACTCTCTCCTTACTTACATGAGGTTGTTAATATTAACCATAAATGAATGATGGCTCTCATCTCTTTGTACATCCATAGGTCTTATTTATGTCTACAAATTGCTATGTAGATCATGGTTCAAATGACATGGTGTTTGTCAGTAATGATTTCATTCTTTTAGAGATGTTTGCTTTCATAAAAATTAATGATGTAAGGATGCATAGTTAATGCAATGAGCGAGAGGATGCTAGTGCTATGTTGTTAGATATTTTTATTTGAGGAGTCATGAAAAGGTGAAAAGTGGAAATATTTGAGGACTTATATGAAAAAATTGTAGCGAGATGAAAGCGTTAAAATTTTGGACTTATTTCGCAAAAATTAGCAAAGTGCAAAAATATGAAGATCTTGGAATTATTTGCAAAATTATGAAAAGATGTGAGAAAAAGATGAATTTTGGGGTTTATTTGCAAATTTTGATGAAATGTGAAAAAAGGGGAAAGTTAGAGGGCATAGTTGCATAAATCCTTATATCCGTAGGGATTCAAAGGGATAATGTGCAAAAATGTCGAGATGGGTTAAAATGCAAAAAGAGAGAGGAAAGAATAGGATTCTAGTGAAAATTGAGGGTAATATTGTACATTTACAGGCCCACTTCCATAATCTCGTGCTGAGTCCAATGTAGTGGTAGAGAGCTCTCTTTGAGAGTTTCCTCATTATCTTTTGAGACTCTCTTGAGTGAGTGGAAAATGCCATGAAGACCACAAGTCTCATGCTGAGTCCAATGTAGTGGTAGAAAGCTCACATCGTAGTGTCTCCTCATTATCTCTTAAGACTCTCTTGAGTGAGTGGAAAATGCTATGAAGACCATAAGTCTTATGCTGAGTCTAATTTAGTGGTAGAAAGCTCTTCTTCAGAGTTTCCTCATTACCTCTTGAGCCTCTCTTGAGTGAGTGGAAAATGTATGAAAACCACAAGTCTCATGCTCAGTCTAATGTAGTGATAGGGAGCTCTCTTCGAAAGTTTCCTAATTACCTCTTGAGATTCTTTTGAGTGAGTGGAAAATATTTTGAAAATCACAAGTGTCACGTTGAAGTCCAATGTAGTGGTAGAGAGCTTTCATTGTAGAGTTTCCTCATTACACCTTCAAACTCTCTTAAGTGAGTGGAAAATATTTTGAAGACCATAAACTCTTACTGAGTCCAATGTAGTGGTAGAGAACTCTCATCGTAGAGTTTCCTCATTACCTCTTGAGTCTTTCTTGAGTTAGTGGAAAATGCTATGAAGACCACAAGTCTCATGCTGAATCCAATGTAATAGTAGAGAGCTCTTATTGTAGAGTTTTCTCATTACCTCTTGAGACTCTCTTGAGTGAGTGAAAAATATTTTGAAGACCACAAAATCATGCTGAGTCCAATGTAGTGGTAGAAAGCTCTTATTGAGAGTTTCCTCATTATCTCTTGAGACTCTCTTGAGTGAGTGGAATATTTTGAAGACTACAAACTTATACTGAGTCCAATGTAGTAGTAGAGAGCTCTCATTATAGAGTTTTCTCATTACCTCTTGAGGCTCTCTTGAGTGAGTGAAAAATATATTAAAGACCACCAACTCATGTTGAGGTCCAATGTAGTGATAGAGAACCTTCATAGTGAGAGTTTTCTCATTACCACTTGAGACCCTCTTGATGAAGTAAAAAAAAATATTTGAGTGAGTAAAAAAGAAACCTTCTTAAGTAAAAATTTCTTAAGATCCACACGGGCAAATAGTGGTCTTTTATGAGAAAAAAAAAATTATTGAATAATGCTCACTCCTCACATATAAAAAAAAAGAGATCTCTCAAATTGACTAAAAAAGCTCCACTAGTAAAAAAAAATCCCTAAGTGATGTCTAAAAAAAAAAGATTCTCGGAGTAAAAAGCTTGGAGCGAAAGAGGTTTCAAGTGAATTGACAAAAAAAAAAAATTCCTTGATAACGATAAAGGAAGGGGCTTCACAAATTGTGAGACACCGAGACTTCAAACTCCAAAACTAAAAAAATCAAGTTTATGATTTACAAACAAATGAGGATCACCACTCAAAATTCACAAAATATTATTTAAAAAAAACAAGTCAAAGCAATTAAGTTAGTGACCGAATCATATGAATGGTTATGACTTAGAGATGCACGATCTAAGGCTTAAAAGCATAGGAGAGTCAAGGCTTGAAAAGTTCAAATGATCAGACAAATGAGTTCAAAAATCTTGAGAAATTGAAAGTCAAAGAGTAAAGAGCTTCATGAGTCTAAGACTAAAAGCTTCACAAGCCCGAAATGCCGTGGTTTAAAAAAAACAAAAAAAAAATCTAAATAAAATGAAATCAAGTTTGTGATTCATAAACATAGAGAAGTTACAACTTGAAATTTAGTTGATATTCAAGATACAAGCAAGAAAAATAAGACCAAGGTTAACAAAGTCAAAGGAGACATCCTCAGCGTGATCTTCGGCGAAAGGTAGGATAAAACAAAGTCAAAATAGACTCAAATTATGTAAAGCTAGAGTTAGAGTTAGAGTTTTCTAATCTTTGTATTCTCAATCAAATTTATGTAATTGATCAAATTAATTTCTCTCATATTTGTTGCTTCTTATTCACACTTTGTTCTTAATCGGAGGTTCCTATGCATTAGTCTAGGGTAATTAAAAGATGTTGATAAGAAAATGTCAATGCTTCATGTCTCATCGCTACCTTATTGGAATGGAGGCACAAAGTGGAGCTGCTTTATGACTCTACCTATACAGGTCATATAAATAAAATAAATAAATAAATAAAAATTCCGTGATTGGTAAGCTTCGTTCCTAGTTAATAATTAGATTAAAGGGGGCAACCACCAAATCTCATTGAAATTGAAGATAGAGAAGATGTCAACAAAGAAATTTGTATAAAAAAAAATGAAAATGCTTATGAAGTCACAGACCTTTGTCTTTGATTGACTTGTTGCATAAAGGAGGCAAACCTATAAGAAGCTGCAGGGGGCACAAGGCATCATGACCGCAGCTCTCGTTGAAGTTCCAATGGAAAAGGAAAATAAATGAAGAAATACATAACCTTAAAGTACATATTGTACTGATAATCACTGAAAGGTTAAATACCCACTTGAGCCAAAATGTTATCTTATTGGACTAAAAAAAAAACTCTCACTTTTAAGTTTGTCAACTCTATCCCTGAGGACAAATGAAAGAAGTCTCAAGTCTAAATATCATGGATGGTGTAAGCTTGCGATGAAAAGGCTTGCATCCAAATATTCAAATAAAACCATGTGAAATATCTTTAAAATTGGTTAACTCATCATTGAGGACTAGTGAAAGAAATCTTAAGTCTAAATATTATGGTGGATGTCACAATGATGATATTTCTAAATCCAACCATTCATCCTTTTAACTCCTCGGTTTCGGGACCATCCAATGCAATCCAATTGCCAGAGGGGTAGTTTTCTCTACAAGGTGTAGCACCAGTGACATTGAGGTCTTCAAATTCCTGTAAAGATCTTGTTGATGTAGCTAAAGAAACAATTGATGAACTTCGTGATGAGGTGCAGATGTGGGGATGACATGCTCAAAAACTAACGGTTGATATTGAAATAAAAAGAAATTAGAAAAAAATCAAAAATTAAAATCCAAAAAAAGGGATTTTGCATGATGAAGCAATGCTCTCGAGGCAAATATCACCCACCATGCATGCATAGTGGGTCCATCTTTTCATGTATAGAGGATTCTTCTATGAGTTTTCCATGCTCAAAGTTTGGCATGCTCTTTTATATTTTTCTTTAACTTGGGTGTGCAAGCATGCCTTCCTATATCATCAAGCCTTCCTATCTCTCTGGTTGGTGAACTGTTGAGTTAGAAACAAAAAATTTTAGAGTAGATGAAGTTAAAGAAAACTCTAGAAATGGTGATACCTATTTCACCTGTAGCTTTTGATGGACAGCAAGCTGGTGCAACAGAAAACATACATGAAGGTTATGCCAATAGTGAACCTTCAACATCTAGTATATAAGACAAGTTATTTGCTTCACCACCACCTACCATGTAACCTTTCCCTAGCATGGAGAATGTTGCTCACAATTGGAAACTTGACATGATCAACATTGCAGGTTGGTGATGGGCCACCCATTTTGCTCATGCATGCCACATTATGGGGAAGTAGTTACAGCGATATATTCAAACCAAAAAATGTGAAAGGAAAAGCTTTGCAGAGGACTGGGTATGCAAACATCTTTCATGCTTGGTGATTTGTCAGCAAAACAGTTAAATAGCTCATATCTACAACCTAATGGTGGTGGCAGCAATGGATGCTTTGGCATGACTTTCATGAGGTTGAACTCTAACTTTGGGGTTCTCACATTGCTGTTTTGATATACACAGCTACTTGGTCTTGATCAAACATTTGAGCTACCATGCATCTATAAGTTCGGTTTAGGTAGTTATGGATTTGAGAAGTTTTACAAGAAGACTGCAGTTTGATGAAATGCAACTTTGGACCAACAAACTTGTGCTTAATATAGTTTGTGATATATTCTTTTACATGAAAGCATGTGGACACCAAGAAAGGAGGATCCCATATTGTTGTTGGAAATAATCTTCAACTTAAAAAAAAACTTATGTATGTTAAAGTGTTGAAACCTGGAAGTTTATTTCATGGTGTTGCTCCAATCAAGGTCTTCATCAGGAGACCAAATTATCTTTGATTGTCCTGAAATGTCTTTCAGGTCATAAAAACATGTTTAGTCTTCAATCTTAATGGTTAAAATTCGATTTGAAGTCTACATGATTTATATAAGAGAGTAGGACTGTGGGTCATGATCTAGAATTCTGTTTCTCTATGCTCAATGTTAATCAATGGCTTAATCGAACCATGCCGCAAATTTGGATCGGTCTAAAATTTTTTGTGAAGACTCCAGACCTAACAATGTTTAATGTGAAGGGTTACGATTGAGCCTCAAGTCCACTAATTGTCAGGATAAAATTGCAAATCGTATATGAGATTCATTGATGATTGTCACCACACCATATTCAAATTCTAGCTCAAGATTAGAAGGTCAAAATAGCTTCAATCCTTCTGAATTTTTTTCTACACAATCAAGGTGTTCTGATCTTCAATATGAACTGTGACAATTCAATTCTAAGTTCATATGACTATCATGAAAAACATTCGGCAATTCAGAGGCAAAATCTGCCTAAATTCCTGTCCAGCTACCTTGTCATCAAGTCAAGCATCACCATACCAAATCATATTCAATTTCAATGAAAATTTTTACTGTCAAGACTTCTAATTAGGCGATTGTGGGTTTGATCTCACCGGGCATGCCAGACTTTGTGGGCTTCTTTTATTCTCACCCGACCTTTTATTAGGATTGACCGGCTTAAGAATTATAAATCACAAATCAAATTTTAAATTTTTATTGACTTCAAGGGATTGCGTGTTCATAACTTCCATTAGGGGCAAGCCACTAATGTTAATTACTCTGGACATTGTCACAGGAACCTTCGATTATGAAAATAAGTGTGAACAAGAAAACAAATCATGACAAATAAATTTTATCCATTTCAATAAACATGAATTCATAGACTTCATTGAAAATTCATGAAGTTTGAAATTTAATCATCTTAACGCAACAATAATTGTAGCTTTTTATCTCTTTCCGACTATTTCACCGACAAAGAGCGCTTTGACTTTTGTTGACATTTGGTCTTCGTTAACGGTTGAAATATGCATCTTGAACATGATTTAGAAACTTGTGAACTTTTGTCTTGGATATTTGAATTTGCATCTTGGATTTGATTTGGAACGTAATTTGACTTTTCATAAGCTTCAGCTTTCAAGCTTGTGAAACTTTTTGCAACTTGTGAACTCTTGAATGCTTTAGCCTTGAGGTTGTTGATCTCATTTGTTGATTCGTTTAAAACTTGGACATTTGATTTTGCATTGTTTTTATTTGGAACTTGATTTGAATTTTTATAAGCTTCGGCTTTCATGCTTGTAAAGCTTTTTTACAACTTGTGAACTCTTCAATTCTTTATCCTTGAGGTTGTTGAGCTCATTTGTCGATTCGTTTAAAACTTGGACATTTGATTTTGTCATTTTTTTTATTTGGAACTTGATTTGAATTTTTATAAGCTTCAGCTTTTATTCTTGTGAAACTTTTTTTACAACTTGTGAACTCTTTAACACTTTATCCTTGAGGTTGTTGAGCTCATTTGTTGATTTATTTGAAAATTATATCTCGGATATGTGAACTTATCTTGGAAATTTGAGCTTGTTTGGGACATTTGAGTTTGCATCTTGAATATTAATTGAATTTGAAGTTCTGGGATCTTTATGTTGATGGATAACAAACTTGATTTAACTTTTCATAAGTTTCGGCTTTAATACTTATGAAACCTTTTTTGCAACTTATGAACTCTCAAACACTTTAGCCTTGAGGTTGTTGAGCTCATTGGTATCATGGACATTTGATTTGGATTTTAAGTTGTGGATTTTCTCTAAATTACGAGCTTGAATGCTTTTTACTTTTTGAAAAGCTTCACGGCCAGGTTATAAAGCTTCCTTCAGGTCTTGACTTGTGAATAGTCTTTGACTACGTGTCTTGAGACTCATCGAGTTCAATTGTTGAATCATCTGATTTTTTTTATGTCTTGACTTGTGAAACTCTGTGTCTTCACTTCTGATTTTTTGAGACTGCTGAGTTCATTTATCAATTTATTTGATTTCTCTTTTTTTTTTTATGTGGGCTCCTTTTATTCTTACCCATCCTTTAATTAGGATTGACCATTTAAAAATATGGATCACAAATAAAATTTTAATTTTTTTAGACTTCAAAGGATTGTGAGTTCATGACTTCCATAAGAGGCAAGCCTCTAATGTTAATTATTTTGGACATTTTTGCAGGAACCTCCGATTAAAAAAATGAGTGTGGACAAGGAAACAAATTATAACACATAAATTTTATTCATTTAAATAAACATAAATTCATAGACTTCATTGAAAGTACAAGAAGTTTGAAATTTAATCATCTTCACACAACAATGATTGCAGTCTTTTATCTCCTTCTGATTATTTCGCCGGAAAGCGCGCTTTGACTTTTGTTGACTTTTGATCTTCATCAATAGTTGAAATATGCATCTTGAACATGATTTAGAAACTTATGAACTTGTGTTTTGGATATTTGAATTTGCATATTGAACTTGATTTGGAGCTTGATTTGACTTTTCATAAGCTTCGGCTTTAATGTTTATGAAGCTTTTTTTGCAACTTATGAACTCTTCAACTCTTTAACCTTATGGTTGTTGAGCTCATTTATTGATTCATTTGAAACTTGGACATTTGATTTTATATCTTAGATTTAATTTGGATATCAAGCTACGGATTTTCTATGCTGAGGGATCACAAACTTGACTTGACTTTCCATAAGCTTTGGTTGTCATGCTTGAGAAGCCTTTTTTGCAACTTGTGAACTCTTCAACACTTTAACCTTGAGGCTATTGTGGTTGTTGAACTTATTTGTTGATTTATTTGAAACTTGGAACTTGGACATTTGAATTTGTATTCTTTGATTTAATTTGGAACTTGATTTGACTTTTATAAGCTTCGGCTTTCATGCTTGTGAAGCTTTTTTACAACTTGTGAACTCTTCAACGCTTTATCCTTCATGTTGTTAAGCTCATTTGTTGATTTATTTGGAACTTGGTATCTTGGACATTTAAATTTGCATTTTTTATTTGATTTGGAACTTGATTTAAATTTTTACAAGCTTCAGCTTTTATACTTGTGAAGCCTTTTTTTTTCTTTTTACAACTTGTGAACTCTTCAACGCTTTATCTTTGAGGTTGTTGAGCTCACTTGCATCTTGGGTATTTGAGTTTATCTTAAACATTTGAATTTGCATCTTGAATATTTGATTTTATCTTTGGTATTTGAGCTTGCATCTTAGATTTGATTAGATTTTTCAAGTTGTGGATTCTCTATGTTGATGAATCACAAACTTGATTTTTACATAATTCTGCTTTTGAAAAGCTTCGGCTTTCATGCTTGTGAAGCTCACTTCATGTTTTGACTTGTAAAACTCTTTGAGTCTTTGACTTCTGATGTCTTGAGACTGCTGAGTTCAATTGTCGAATCATTTATTTTTGACTTGTGAAACTCTTTGATTCTTGACTTCTGATATGTTGAGACTACCGAGTTCTTTCATCATTGATTTAATTTTTTTTCCTTAATTCTCCCATGCTTTGAGCTTTAACTTACACATCATCGAGGTGTGACTTTTTGTGTGATGGCTTTAGAATGCTTAGTCTTGGATTAGACCTCAAGTTGTGATCTTGAACCTGATCTCTTTTAATTTTGCCATTTTGAGGACTTCGACATTTCATGCTTGTTGAGCCCTTATAACTTTGACTTCTGAAACTTTCCAAGCCTATGACTTCCTTATATACTACAACTTTAAAGTTTTATTTGTCATTTCATTTAAAATTACCAATCCATGACTCATTCACCTTGTCCAGTCATTGACTTGGTTTTCTTTGTGATATTTGAATATATTTCTTTTTTTAATTTTTTTTGTTGATTAATGAATGACCCATTCTTCCCTGTGAGACATTCCTTCTTTCTTCTCTCTCTTTTTGTTTTTTTGCCCGGAGAAAAGCTTTCTTTCATTTCATAAAACATCATTCTTTTTTTTTTTAACTCCAGAGTGTGCATGTTTTACATTAGACCACATTTTGGATCAACATTTTAAAAGAAGAGTCCTCAATAACCTCTTTGTGAGCGTCAGGAGGCGATGAAGAGACCCCTCAAAGAGAAAGGTTACCGTGCATTAGACATCACGACAAGCTTCAAGGGAGTTCTTCAAAGGTCTTCATCAACTTTTTCAGCCTGCGTGACTGTCAAGAGGCAATGGACATCACGGCTAGCATCAATAGTCTTTAAGAGTCTTCAATAGCCTATTCACTTCTGTGACTGTCAAGAGCCAATGGAGAAGCCCTCTCAAGGAGAGCAGTCGCCATGTATTGGACATCACAGCTAGCTTCAAGAAAGTTTTTTAAGAATCTTCAATAGCCCATCCACTTCTCTAACTGTCAAGAGGCAATGGAGAGGCCCTCTGAAGGAGAGCAGTCGCCATGCATTGGACATCATAGCTAGCTTAAATAAAGTTTTTTTAAGAGTTTTCAATAGCCCATCCTCTTCCGTAACTGTCACGAGGCAATGGAGAGGCCCCCTCAAATAGAGCAATCACCATGCATTGGACCTCACGGTAAGCTTATGAGGGGGGTCTTATAAAATTACCAAAATACCCCTCATCTTTGCTAAACCCCTTTTTTCTTTTTTTCACATTTATCAAATTTTGCAAAAAAACCCCTAAACTTTCACACTTTCATATTTTTCTTGGTTTTTGCAGTTAAACCCTCGAGTTTTCATATTTTCACACATTTTCACAATTTTGCATATGTATCCTTAAATATTTCATCTCTGTTTTTATTTTTTATTTTATTTTTTTTTAATATGCATGATAGATGAAGCATGCTATTAAGAAAGAAAAATTCAATACAATGTATGGCATGAATACATGCATGAAGTATATTAATTTTGGTTCATGTTTGCACACTAGTATAGACAGGAAGAAAAAAGGATGCATATGGGCATAGCATGATAGCTTGATTTCTTAAGCAAAAGATGCATGCATACTATAGTTCATCAAAGAAAGACTTGTGCATGGTATTGCATTGGACATGCAAAAATATAGAGATGTCATATATAAGTGGCACCCATCATATAAAATATTTATATGGGATGACAAAGATTTTCTTTTAAGAAAAGTCTAGGCATTTTTGCATGGGATTGGCAACTAAAATATATATAAGAGCATGCATGGATTTTTTTTTCTTTGTATGGAATTTCATAAGAGCATCTACCTCCTTGAAACAATAGCCACTTGACGAACCTCTTAAGCTGGTTCTATGCAACTTAAGTATACTAAGAATGTTGCTTTCTTGGGCTTTGCTAGGGTGGTGACGGCGGCATAAGCCATATATCGTCACCACCACACTGTCTTTCTCATCCTTCGCTTTTCTCCCCTTTTTTTTGGTGATGGCATTCACAGAGAGAGGAGATGAACAATATGCATATGCTCTTGCTTATGTGCATGATTTAAAACAAAAATATGCAAATGGACAGGTCCCACCAAGAGATGCTGATGAAGTTCTTTTATTTTTTTTTTTACTTATGGCATTTTGCATAGGATTAACAACCAGAATATATTTATATATATTTTTCATAAAATTTCATTTACCTCATTGAAGCAAAGAAGCTACCACTTGATAAACTTCTCAAAATCTGCCTCGAGATTCATGCTAGGCTTATATCCGAACTCCCACCTTGCTAGGCCGATGTTAGTGTTGGTGTGTGTGTGTGTGTGAAGGGGTGATCGCTATCACCGGGTATCTCCACAGTGTTCTTCTTCACAATGGGACTTTCATCTTCATCTTGCTTGGCTGTAGATCCGTCACCTTGTAGGCCTCCACCAACAGCGTGACAAAGCCAGCGATGTTGCTAGTGTTGACACCGGAGAAGCATGCTGGATTCCCGCTAAAGAAGTACTCCGCCGAGGAGTTGACACCGGAGGAAAGAGGATGATGCTAAAGGGATTCAATTATGGCTCCAAGCATGGAATCACGGCCGGCGACCAAGAGAGTTGTGGTGATTCTTTCGAAGAACTTACCACTAACGTTGAGGAGGACTCGGGTGGAAGGAGAACGCTATTGATGAAGCTTGGAGAAAATAGAGAGAAGTTCGGATAAAGAAGAGAAAGAGAATCGTTAGCCAAAAGCATGCATGGCTCCTCTTACATGCTGGTGTTGCCTCCTCTTATATGCATGATTCCTCCAAGCAGAAAAACCAAAAACCAAGGGCGGGCCCCACCATCCAAAAGAGAGCCTCTCATCCATGCATGGCAACGTACATGTGCATGATGATTTTTTTTTTTTTATCCGGCCAATCCCACCATGAAAGAAGATGAAGGTGCATATGGATGAACATGGGTTATGGGATAGATATCAATTGAAGAGAGAGTGAAACATCCATGGACACACCATTATAAGAGATCATGGATTAATGAGCATAGTTCTCAGCCCTCCTCCCCTCTCATTTCTTCCTCTTTTTATTTTCTTCTTTTAATCATCCCCTTGATTTTTTTTTTTTTGTTTCCCATATCCAGGATTTTCAATTTAAAATTTGGATTTTCACCAAAATCCATGATTTTTTTATATTTCTTTTTTAAAATATTTCAGATTTTAAAATTTTGAATTATTTGATCCAATGTACATCCTATTTTATATTTTATTATTTTTTTATCATTATCCAATCAAAATTTTTATTTGAAACTTGAATTTAATTTATTTTTTTTAATTATTTTTTTTAATCCGAACATGGATAAGCCCTAAATTTTTATGTATGAACAAGGATCATTATCCATCAAATTTTATTTAAACTCAAATTTAAATGATTGAAATTTTATTTAAATTAATGCTCCCCTTTTTTCTATATAAACAAAGTGCTCCACTCTCAGTTTCCTTACGCAAGCTAGTGAAAAGAGGAAGGTATGAGTATTCTCAAACTTTATAGTCTAGTCTTCATCCCAATTGTCTCAAGGTAAAAATCTAACTCTGTTGTTTATGTTTATTTTTCCCATGAACTTTATTCAATATTTTCGTAGAGAATCAATTTTCTCCAAAATTTTTCTTTTTTCTTTTTTTAGAGATTTATATGCATGCATTTTGCAATACCATAAACCCTAGCTTCACTTTTTTTTATTGCATCTTGAATATCATATGTGTATATATTTCATTATTTTTCCCTTCAAGCATCTTGAGTGCCACGTCTATTGTTTTATTTATTTATTTTTTTTCTTCATGCACATGGAATGCCACACCTTTTCCTTGTTTTTTTTATTATTTTTCTTCAAGTATCTTGAATGTACCCTTTTTTTATTCTTTTATTTATTTTTTTGGGCATCTTGAGTGTACGCCATCCCTTCCCTATTTTTTCCTTGTTTATTTTTTTTTTATAATCGGCCTTCGTAAAAAGCCATGCACTTTATTTTTCCCTTATTATTATATTTTTTTCTTTTTCCTTAATTTATTTTTTTCTTCTCCCTTTTTTAGCACCATACCCTTTTTGCTTCTTTAATTTATTATTTTTTTGGGTGCCTGAAAGCCATCTCCTTTATATATATTTTATTATTTTTTTGGCATCCAAACACCATCTTCATATTTTATTTTATTTTTGGGCATCCAAGCATCCAAACACCATATCCACCTTTCATGCACAGCAAGCCATCTTCAATTTTGCAGCCAATTCTTTTTTTTCATAATACAAAAGTTTGTTCATTTTTATTTTTTTTATTTTTTTTATTATATTTTTTTTATAGCTTTTTTAATGGCTCCCACCACAAAAGACAAGCTAATAGAGCCTCTTTTTAACCTGTATGATGATCAAGATAAAACTCCAGATGGGATATAAATTCCGAGACATTATCCTATCGATTCCAAAAACTCAGGAAGACCAATCCGTTATTTGGGAAGTGACTTTAACGAGTGGATCAATATACTAACCGCCTTTCGTGATATAGGTGAACTAACACCTACTTATTTTCATAAGGGAAATCATAACAGGTTATACTACTGAATCCATACGAATCCACTCCGCCAGATCTCAATTTGGATACACTTGGTCATCAACTAAACATTGATCCCGCAACTGACCTATGGACTGGGAGGACCCCTTTTCATTACTATGCTTCCTACCCACCAGTGTATAAAACATGGACTTCTTTAGTGATGAGGAGATCATCTGAAACACTCAAAAGGGTAGGCATTCTTGGTGTTATCACAATATCAACAAGGACATACAGATTCGACTCATCAGTTGTTAAAAGTATTACTGAAATATGGTGTTCGAGGACCAACACGTTTGTGACTTCTTTTGGAGAGAATGGAGTTTCTCTATGGGACCTCAGGTGCATTAGAGGCTTACCAATTATAGGAGAGTTCTATGAAGAGTATGTCTCTCCAAACCATATGCTATATTCCAAAGAGGTATATCCCTCTATTTTGAAAGACTTGTTTGGCATCTACCAGTGGATCAGTGATGCTACTTCAACAAAAACAAGCAAAGTGATGAGTGCATTTCATATATATATTTCCATACCCTTTTTATGTATTTATCGTGTCTTCAAGCGTTTATTTATAATGATTCAGTGCTACTTTGGGTATTATAGTGTATTTGTGCAGAAAAACAGGTCCCTGTGCAAAAGAGCAGGATTCGGTGTAATTACAGTGTGAAAAGATGAGAATCTATAGTGCTCTCAACTCAAGCCTGACACGGTCTCGACACGACCGTGTGCGCTCTACTGATTATTCAAGGTGATTTTGTGAAGATGAGTACTGTAGCAAAATCAATGTAGCTGAGTTACTATAGCATTTTAATGTAGCAAATCTCTATAGCCCAAGTCTGGAGAAGGGACACGATCTGTGTGCTCCTAGCACGATCGTGTCGAGCCTGACACCCTTGTGTCGCAGGACGTGTCGTGCCTGGAAATTTTGTGATTCAATTGTTTAGACATTCCAGTGATTTTCAGTGGGATTGGCACGACCGTGTGCAGAGCGTGTCGTGCCCAAAAAGTGTTTTTTAAGTCAGATCTAGGGCATCCTTTGGGGATCTTCTCTCCATCCTTCATCATTCTTCTTGGGGGCGGCTTCCATGGTCTTCCCCTACACATTTCTGGGGCCGGAATGAACTTTGGTGCTAGAGCGCGAGTAGTGGAGGCACAAGAGAAGTGGGGCTAGCAATGGAGCTCAACATCGGAGGCAATCTTGAAGAGAAGGGAGTCTTATCTTCTTTCTCTAGATTTGTAGTTATTTTCTCCATGTTGTACCCATCCCTTAGGGGCTAACCGTCCATGGTGCCCGGGATGTTGAACTTTGATGTTTTGTATGTTTTGAATGCTTTCTTCTAATGATCTACGGAGTTCTTTTGGTTTCTTGTGTTTAATGATGTCTTTGCATAACTTGATGTGTTTGATGTGCATAGATGCTTAGGTAAAACTTGGTGTATGGATTACCATAGTTGTGATTGCTTATTGTGATTGCAAAACTTGATGTGTTTGAGATCCATAGTTACCCTAGCAGACCTTGGTGTATTTGAGAACTATAGATGCAACATTACTTTTGAGCACACGCAAGAACCATAGAATGTACCTGGTAGGCATTAGAGGTCAGTCAGCATACGATAGCTCATAAGAATCATCCCAGGGTATTACTCTCTTGTTCTTGAAATATTAGATTCTATAATTTTACCTGCTCTATCTCTGCGTCTCTCACCTAGTTCAGTTTCAGGCCTTACCTGTCATCCTTCCTTCCTTTAAGATCTAGCTATCAACAATCATTTACCGGCTAAAGATTAGAAGATCAATTAGTACTTTGAGTCCAGTCCCTGTGGTTCGACAACCCTACCCCTCACGGGGTACCACTTTACTACTTGTGTGCTACCCGTGCACTTGCGGAGAACACATCACAAAGTTACTCATGTTCACTGGGCAAATTTTTTCTTTAGGGATCAACATGGGAAAATGAAACTTGTAGTAGACGATGATGTTCATCCTACTCCTCAAGCCTTAAAATAGTGCAGGTTGGCTGCCTTCCTATGCATATTGTCACACTT